>NC_134360.1:20366976-20666976 GCF_048569485.1 Anomaloglossus baeobatrachus
TGCGGACAAACCTGCGGCAAAGTCCACGGGTACATTGTCCCGTGGGCACATAGACTTAAACTCTGCCTTTGAATAACCTCTAAAATGGGTTCTTAGAGTTTTTATTGTAAAATAAAATGCCTGAAAATTTAAAAAAAATTGCATAATCACCTAACAGACCCCCATGATTACTCCTTGGTACTACTGCTCAGGTCGCCAGTTGGTTTTGTAACTTCTTCTATTGGTGGAAACATCACATGATCACCGTGGTCAATCAGCAGCCAATGATTGGCTTCAGCTGTCATGTGCCATCCAAAAAAGCTATTCACCTCTCCGCTCACAAGTACCACTGCCTCAGCCCACCATTTAGTCCACCGATCATTTACCTCCAACCTCTCCTGTCCTTTGATACCAATCTCCGCTTCTTCACCAGGGCAGAGTAGGCCTTTGACATTGTGATGCACTACCGGCCTAGAACGTCAAACATCAGGACATCAAGGACTCCAGAGAATAAAAAGGGACACTCGATTTGCAGTGAATAATTTGGAAAAGAATCCAATTTCTTGGCCAAATTTGTCTAATTCTAATTTTGTCAAATTCGCTCACCATCACTAAGGCTCAGAATTTAAAGGAGTGATTCTAAGTTTGGAAATTATCCCCTATCTATATGATAGGATATTCCTTCCCAATTGCTAAAGGTCCAAATACTTGGACATCCATGGATCAATGGGACTACTTGAGATAACCAAGCAAAGTGATTGACTAGTCTTCGATACTCTTGTAACGAATGAATATAGTGGACGTGTACATGCTTGAGATCTGTTTCTTCGGTGTGGTGGGGTCCAAGAGATCAAACCCCCAGTGATCGAGAATTTATCCTCTATCCTATGATTAAGGGTAGAGATCAGCGAATATATTCAAAAGGAATTTAATTTTACATGAGGTTTTTTTTTTTTAAATAAACATTTGCCAAAATTAGGATATTTTGTAATTCACTTCTTCGCAAATTTAGCAAAATGATGACCTAGCTAGCCTCCAATTTTATGAACCATAAAAGACTATCAAAATGTTAACAAAAGCCAAACAAACAACTTTATACTCACCTTTCAGGCCCCTCTGCTACTCACCTCCACCCGTCCGGTCCTCATCGCATGACTGGATCATCGGTGCTCACATTCGGTTTCTAGACCGAGTCTTCTGCGTTTGCTCAGGCCAAGGAAGGTTCTGCACATGTGACCTGTCAGGCTTCCACCAGGGGGCGCAGAAGCAGAATGGAGGTAGAACTCCAAAGAGCAGTTAAATTAAAGCCCACAAGGGGGAACACGCACCAGTGAAAGGATAGTCAACAAAACTAAGTTTTAACCAGTAAATCACGTCTGAACAAAGGAGTGAGCAAGCCATAAATAGGTGGAAGCATGAGGGTCAGGAGCCAAGAGGTCACGTCAGAAGATAAGAAGGGGAAGAAAAGCCGTGGGCAGAAAACGTTACCGGGGTCAGAGGCCAGGAGAGCAAGTAAGTAATTGGAGGGGGAGGGAACCGAGACACAGAATGGGACCAGGGTCTGGGAGACAGGGCAGACAAACAGCACAAGGGAAACTGAGATTAAGGAGAGGTAAGCTGGGTGAGGGCTAACTCACAGGAACCCGTTGCGCATGCTGCAGAGCAGGAACTATTACTGGCGGTGTTCCGGAGGTCTCCATACCATAATAAAGCGGCGTGAGTCCTGGAATGAGGTGCGACCGAACAGACACCTCCCACCTGACTTAACCCCGTCAGAATCAAGCTACAGTCATGACATGACCGTAAAGGTTGCAACCAATGAGGTCACCTTGACCTTTGTGTGAGCATGCACAAAAAACTCTTGGATCTAGCAACCCTAGAAGCTTCGACCCCAAGGATTTCAGTGTTGCCGATGCTAATCTGAAGTTACAAAGACGACCGGATGGGTGGCGGTGAGGAGCGGAGGAGCAGGAGGGGTGAGCGGCTAGTCTAAGGATTTTTAATATTTAGCATATTCCAGTTTTTATGTTGAGAGGTCTGAAAGACCCCAGAACATAAGAAGATATTGAATTTGCAGAGAATAATTTCCCAGAATTTTTTTTTCAAATTTTGCTTGATCCGCTCATTATTTCCAAACATGGTCCACCCTTTCAATGGAAGTATAAGTTACTCCCTCTTAATAACCGCTAATCTGCTTGTTGACTGTTTCTTGACAGTAACATACTATTTCTAACAGCACATATTGTACTAAAAAAAAAAAAAGAACAGTAACTTAAAGTGAGGTATAATACAAAGAGACTAGATTTTACATATGTTGCCTCTATAACCAATGTTAATCAAGGATAAAACCTTTTGTGTGCATGCGGTCTTTAAAAATGGAATGTTCTAAAGGACAATGCCTTCGACTGTGCGGATCAATGCCATCACATATTACATCTCGCCGGCGCGGTCTGAATACCATACCATTTGTACACAGGTTCCCGGTCTCTACAAAGCAACTCTCTGAATATGAGAATAAACTGTCTATTCCGAGAAGAAGCATCATTCACCTCGGTGTCTTATTGGCTTGAAAGATGTGAACCAGCCAAAGAACTATAAGAGGAAAGGTCATCATATCTTCTTTATGTCATTTCATATTGAGGAAGAGACTTGTTTTTGCTTTTTGAAGGTCACCAATTTATCATGCCTCATTGTATATGGGTTTATGTGCAGCTACTGTTCAGATGATAGAAAAAATACAAATAAAGCCATTCTCCGGGTTCACCCAAACAAACAAGGAAAAGAAACATCCGTGATGATGTTATTAAGGGGCACACAGACACACAAGCACTATCTATGCAAATGTTTCTTCCTATAGAAATAAACTACAAGAAAATCCACAGGAGAGAGGAATAAATCGAGCACCAACCCTACCCTGGACCTTATTTACCAAAGCTACCTAGCTAACTTCTTGCCCTAGTGCCGGGAAGCAATGGCTTCCTTTTCGAAGGCATGGAAGAATCCACTCTTACAAATCTGTAAACATTATTCCTTTTTCAGAAAAACACTCAAAAATACCCAATATAACAAACAAAAAAGATGCTCAACCTCCCCTGGTCCAGCACCGGATCTCTGCCAACACTCAGGTATTGGTGTTTTGGCTTCAACAATTCCATGTCAACAGCATACATCACTATTCTAACCAATGACTGGACTCAGCAGCTGTGCCGTGGTGAGTGGCTACAGCGACGATACCTCCTGTCAATGTTACTTCCCTGCTGCAGCCAAAACAACCAGAGCTTGTAAAAGGATAAGGCACAGCCAATATAGTGGAGGTATATCGAGGTGCACTTGTTGGTTGCCAAACCGTAAGTCAATCAAACAGGTATAAGGCACTCTCAAGGGTTAATTTTCATATAATTTATTCCAAAATAGTTTTAAACATGTGACGTTTCAGCCACATATGACGCAGCATAGCGGTGGATACCGTTGCCTTGACACTCCAATTTTGGCCAGTTTATGATACCAGTTGTCTGATGAAGGCCACCTAGTGACTGAAACGTCACGTTTAAAACTATTTTGGAATAAATTATATGAAAATTAACCCTTGAGAGTGCCTTGTACCTGTTTGAAAAACAACCAGACCTAACCATCGGTGGGGAGACAGAATTGGACCCGGTGAAGGTGAGTATCTGGTCTGTTTGTTATTTTAGAGCAATTTAGGTCCACTTTCCTAAAAAAGTGGAAAACTCCTTTAATTTCTTCCAATACAAATTGCATTATCACATCATACTAAAACAACCCACGAAAGACTGTAACCAACATAACACATAACAATCACTGGACGGCTGTCATGCGATGTTTGGTTGCAATCTCATTAGGTGCCACAGCAGCATCAGGCTCTGTTCACACTGCAGAGTCTGACAAACAATCTAGTTGTCCAGCCAGAGTTGGGCATCGGCAGTTTCATGTCCACTATTCCTCAGTCCTGCAGGAGTTAATTCCTGCTGACCTGGGGAACTCTGTTAAGAGCTCAGGTTGCTAATTACCAAAAACATCCATTTCCTTCCTATAAAAGATTCTGTACTTTGCTATTCAGTGCAGCGCTCCTGAAGCCATCAGGAGTTACAAGGTACTGCATCCTGTCAATGATGCAGGACCTACCCCCAGGAACCCAGAAGACCAGTGTCGGTAACAGCAAACACAATTTAATCCCTGTTTTCCCCATTCCCAAAGACTGGTGACAGACTATGGTAGAACCCAATGGATGACTATCCAGGGGTGGAGCCGATCCAGTCCACTAGACGACAACCAGGTGGGAGGGGTCAAGCAGACAGTCAGTGACAGTGAGAGTGAGTGGAAGTAAGTGGAGACGGATGCACCCGCAATGACAGGAGTGTGACAGTGACCTAAGGGCCCAGGCGTTTGGTTGCCGGTAGAGTACGGGGGAGTACTCCTGGAAACATAGCACCAACGGGGTACAGAATTCTAGGTCAGGCAAACGCTGCCGGCAGACTTGTTAAAATCTCCACAGTGAGGGGACCTTCTAGGACCTCACTGACCGTAAAGTTCGGGACACAGTAGCAACGGGAGAACCGGGGAACCGGACCAGAGAAACCAACCCCACAGGGTTCAAGCTACCTGTTTTATGGACTAAGACTGAGAGACTACCAGGAGGGGACCCTCAGATGCTCCAAACCACGGGAACTCAACAATTGAAGACAGGTGCAGGGGAAAGAAGCCACCAGGTCACCACACCGGCACTGGGACTAAGGGAACCAGTGGTCAAAACCAAACTTCCTTCGGTCACCAGCCATAACAACACTGTGAGTAAAGAAACCAGTTACACTGCAACCCCTTGAATGGCCTACCTTCTTTCCACACCTAATAACATAATTTATCTCCTGGGGCCTAGCCCTACTTGCGGAGGGCCCATCATCCAGGCTGCTACCAACACCAGCCCCAGTAGTGAGAACTGTGCAGCAGCTCCACCAAATAGCCACAACCCGAAAGTGGCGGCACAACAAAAACTTTTATGTCATCTCCCCTGTAAATATTCCCCCTCTTAAAAGCGACCCCCAGGGTCACGAAACCGGATAACGGCCTCCCAGTGACATCTCCCCAGCATTACATCGCCCGTAATCGAGTACCCCATAGCCCTGGGGCGACACATTCAGCGCCCATTATAGCTTCAGCGTAGCTCCAGTGATTACGGTCTTATTGTGGTGATCCAATAATGGTGATCTGTGGTGAGTTTATTATGCAGTGTGGAAGTTTCCCAATTGTTTGTTTACTTTCTCCTTTTTCTGTTATTTTCCCCAGTGTGCGAATGGTCCCTCATTTGTGTTTGGTTGCCTTGAGTATGAGTTTTGGTGATTCCCCAGTCCGTGTTTAGTTGTGGGGTCTGTGACTACAGTCTTGGTTTACTTCTTGGGTGGAGGAGGGGGAGTTGAATTGCATCAGGGCTTGGACAGGAGTTAGGGTCACTCTGGCACCTCAGACCTACCATCAAGCATACCTTTGAGCTGAAGGACAGCACAGGGTCCCCAGTTTGAAGGCTAGGATAGGTGTCCCAGTCCAACTACAAAACATATACAGCTGCACACTAAAATGCTAACAATGAAAAAGTGAATTCTGTTATTGCATTACTGCTATAGGAATATTTGAAAAAAGAGATGTTTAGCTTATGTATTGGCCAATGCATGTGAGCGCCTGATAACCAATGGCAAGGTGATCTCTGTATATCGGGAACCTAACTTGAAATGCTACTATATGGGTTAAAACCTCTATGTCTGGGCAGCTAGACTCCTGCTATAAAGGGGAGTGAACAAAGCCTGGCTATAAGGCGGAGTGCTCCGGAGCTGAGCATTTCCAGTTGCCTGCTGCCACCACTGGGACCGAAAACAGCTGATCGGCGGGGGTGCGGAGTGTCGGACCCTGGCCGATCAGACATTGATGACCAATCTTAAGGGTAAAGGGCCCGTTACATGCTACGATATATCTAACGATATGTCGTCGGGGTCACGTCGTTAGTGACGCACATCCGGCATCGTTTGACATATCGTAGCATGTGACAGCTACGAGCGACTGTGAATGAGCAAAAATACTCACCTTATCTTTGCTCTTTGACATGTCGTTCATTTTCAAAAAATCGAAGGTCCTTCTGTGCTCCGGTTGTTCATTGTTCCCGAGGCAGCACACATCGCTCAGTGTGACACCTCGGCAACGATGAACACCGCTTACCTGCGTCCCGCCGGCAATGCGGAAGGAGATGGGTGGGATGTTACGTCCCGCTCATCTCCGCCCCTCCGCTTCTATTGGCCAGCCGCTGTGTGACGTCGCTGTGACGCCGAACGTCCCTCCCCCTTCAGGAAGAAGATGTTCGCCGCCCACAGCGAGGTAATTTGGAAGGTAAGTACGTGTGACGGGGTTTACCGACTTTGGTAAATGGGGGAGGGTGCGATCGCACGATAAATCGCCGCGTGCAAAGCGGCCTTAAGTCATCAATGTAAAAGAAGTGTACAACCTCCTTAAATCATCTACATTGTATTCTGTGTTATGTTACTTGATGTCTCACAAATGAGTTAATTGAGGTGATTTTTCGGGTAACAGCACAGGATCAGGAACAATGGTAAAGACCCAAAATAAAAAGAATAGTTAAGACAAATGCAATGTGTTTCTAGGATGATTAGTCCTCTTCCTCAGGCATCATTCCTGATGAAGAGGACTAATCGGCCTAGAAACGCGTTGTATTTGTTTTAACTATTAAAAAAAAAATGTAAATCACCACCATCGTTCCTGTTCCTGTGACAACAACCAACAGCGCTGGCTCTGGAGACAGGGAGGAAAGCTATTTTTATATATAACAAACTGCATCCGGGAACCAAGATTTTCCAAAAGTGGAAGGTAAGTAACACCCCATTGAGTCAGTACACATTTCGTAGATTTAATGACCATTTTAAAAGTTTATGGTTTGATAATTGTAAATGAATCGAGCACTTTGGGAATCCGTGGGAAAAAAAGTTATCGATCCTCACCACGTCTTCTTTTTTTTTTCAGATATTGGAAAAAAAATCTTGATTGCACTTGAAGACCTGCTTATCTACTCTGGTCCACAAACGACTCGGCATCTAATTAGCACAAAATCTTGGGTCAATCAGTTTGGCTATATTTTATAGATTGTGATATTTTTCTAACAATCATCTTTGTGCTTCGTCTAAACAATCCCCTGTTCACTGACATTCACCGTAATGTCTGCTCATCACGAGGCAGACGCTGTCATTAGATTTAGTAAAGGGCTCTATCTGACAGTTCTCAGGCTCTTTTCACACCTCGGTGCCTCATTCGAATGAAAATCTAAGTTTTTCTATCTTCCATCCTTGGTTACTCTTAGCTCAGTACAAACATTTAGAAGTGATTACAAGGACTCCTCAGAGGCTTAGTACAGAGAAATTGCGCTCGCAATCGTTTACATTATGATAGTGGTCTGTAATGTCTGTACGGATGAGAAAACCTTCTTGCGATACAACTTATCTATAATAATGTATTATTTGACCAACCCCAGATCGAATAATGTTCCTGTAAGAATGATATTTGTATTATAAAGCACAGCTTGCTTGGCGGATCATGATATGTAGCGTGTAAGGGAATGGGCTCATCACTTGCTATTGGACTTTCATGACTTGCCGTGATAGATTGGAAATTGGGAAGAGGTCCCCTGTTACTAGTCATTGATGCGGTGGCTTGAAGTGACAGAATGAGCACCTACAACAAGTGATAGATTGGGAATTGGGTGGAAGTCCCCTGTGACTAGTAACTTATGCTGGTGGCTGCAAGTGACAGAACGGGCACCTACAACAAGTGATAGATTTGGAATTGGGTGGAAGTCCCCTGTGACCAGTCATTTATGCTGATGGCTGGAAGTGACAGAATGAGCACCTACAACAAGTGATAGGGGACTTCCACCCAATTCCCAATCTATCACTTGTTGTAGGTGACCATTCTGTCACTTCCAGCCACCAGCATAAATGACTGGTCACAGGGGACTTCCACCCAATTCCCAGTCTATGACCAGTCATTAGTGCTGGTGGTTGGAAGTGACAGAATGGTCACCTACAACAAGTGATAGATTGGGAATTGGGTGGAAGTCCCCTGTGACCAGTCATTTATGCTAGTGGCTGCAAGTGACAGACTGGGCACCTACAACAAGTGATAGGTTGGAAATTGGGTTGAAGTCCCCTGTGACTAGTAACTTATGCTGGTGGCTGCAAGCGACAGAATGGACACCTACGAGTGATAGATTGGAAATTGGGTGGAAGTCCACTGTGACCAGTCATTTATGCTGGTGGCTAGAAGTGACCGAATGGACACCTAAAACAAGTGATAATTGGGAATTGGGTGGAAGTCCCCTGTGACTAGTCATTTATGATTGTGGTTAGAAGTGACAGAATGGACACTTACAACAAGTGATAGATTAGAAATTGGGTGGAATTCCCCCGTGACCAGTCATTTATGCTGGTGACTGGAAGTGATAGAATGGGCACCTACAACAAGTGATAGATTGGAAATTGGGTAGATGTTCCCTGTGACCAGTCATTTATGCTGGTGGCTGGAAGTGACAGAATAGAAACCTACAACAAGTGATAGATTGGTACTTGGGAAGACGTCCCCTGTGACCAGTCATTTATGCTGGTGGCTGGAAGGGACAGAATAGGCACCTACAGCAAGTGATAGATTGGGACTTAGGTAGACGTCCCCTGTGACTAATCATTTATGCTGGTGGCTGCAAGTGACAGAATGTGCACCTACAACAAGTGATAGATGGGGAATTGGGTAGAAGTCCCCTGTGACTAATCATTTATGCTGGTGGCTGCAAGTGACAATATGGGAACCTACAACAAGTGATAGAGTGGAAATTGGGTGGAAGTCCCCTGTTACTAGTTATTGATGTGGTGGTTGGAAGTGACAGAATGGGCACCTACAACAAGTGATAGATTTGGAATTGGGTGGAAGTCCCCTGTGACCAGTCATCTATGCTGGTGGCTGGAAGTGACAGAATGGGCCCCTACAACAAATGATAGATTTGGAATTGGGTGGAAGTCCCCTGTTACTAGTCATTTATGCTGGTGGCTGCAAGTGACAGAATGGGCACCTACAACAAGTGATAGATTGGGAATTGGGTGGAAGTCCCCTGTGACTAATCATTTATGCTGGTGGCTGCAAGTGACAGAATGGGCACCTACAACAAATGATAGATTTGGAATTGGGTGGAAGTCCCCTGTTACTAGTCATTTATGCTGGTGGCTGCAAGTGACACAAAAGGCACCTACAACAAGTGATAGATTTGAAATTGGGTGGAAGTCCACTGTGACCAGTCATTTATGCTGGTGTCTGGAAGTGACAGAATAGGCATCTACAACAAGTGATAGATTAGGACTTAGGTAGACGTCCCCTGTGACCAGTCATTTATGCTGGTGGCTGGAAGTGACAGAACAGGCATCTACAACAAATGATATTTGTAGTAATAGCAAGACTAGTGTCTTGCTGGCCTGCTCACTAGCAAGGGCCAGTCTAGGGTCAGTCAAGGCCTAGGCACGTGATCGCATATGGGGAAGGAGCCAGCTAAGGATGTTAGGGTGCTAAGGGATCAGCTACAGGTGAGTGTTAGAAGGCGACCCCTCTCCATACCGAAAGAAGCCTTCCTTTACATCTTCCCTGATGTGCTCTTGCATTCCCTTGTCCCGCCATGACAGTTAACTCTAGCAAATCGCATCAATAATCCATTACACAACTGCCAATTGGCTACATCTAAGCTAATTGGCGGTTGTTTTCTAGCCTGTTTAGACAAACCAGTTACATTTCCATAAGCTTAGAACAATTGATAGTACTATCGTTCTGTGTGTAGAGGCGGCTGCCTTTGTTCTTGGCAGCATATGTCCAATTTAAACAGGAAACTGTGCTCCCAAGAATTTTGATTTTTGAGCATGAATGAGTGTTTTCCTCCTTTGTTGGGTGATTGTTAGCCAGTTTAGATAAGTTGATAATCGAGAAAATCATTCCTGATTGTTAGCCACTGTAAATACACCCATATGGTCTGGTGGCCTCCAACTGAAACTCTACCCAACTGTGACTCGCCCACCCCAGGGCTGTGGGACACCCGGTGCCGGGCCGGACTAGTCCGGGGGTCGTCAGTGGTGGCGGGGCCCGACTCCGTGGCCCTGGTGGGTGTCAATTAAATATGGCTAGGTGAATAAAGTTTGTGTTCGTGACACCACCTGTGGTATGCGGCTATTAAGCCGCCGCTGCTGTATGAGGCCTCCGGGGTGATGGAATGGCAGCAATGGTGGTACTGCTCCCCACAGGTGGAGCGGTGCCCCGGGGCACAGTTGGTGCTCGTGAGAGTCTATGGTGTGATGTGTGAATAATACGGTGCAGGGCCGACAGGCAGTGAAAGAAACAGGCACAAACAGTAGTCTCTTTACCTTCTCCTCTTTTACTCGGCAGTAGTTTAGTCCAGGGAGACCGTCACAGGTGGTAAAGATGATCCGGCCGGCCTGGAAGTGCCTGGGGGTGATCTCTTTGGCCAGTTGAGCATGAGGCCTGCTCCCTGATCTTTCCTTTTCTTCTATAGGACCCTGCACTCTGAATTTAGCAATGGCCCTCTTGCTGCTGGGACCAGTGGTTCGTCCCTTTTTCTGTGTGGTAGGCTGCGCAGGCCCTCTCTGGTGCTTCTCTGCAGGAGTCCACACCGGGCCCTTGGGATGCAGCTGTACCTTCAGATTGCTTCTGGGCCAGGGGGGCTTGCAGCTCTCCTGCCCTCCGGATTCGGCCACCAGGGAAGGATTTTATACCCTGGCAACCACAGACTCTGATGTCTGAGTCTCTTCTGTGCCTCTCTGCAAATCTTGCTTCACTGGGCCAAGCTATTCCAGCTCCAGGCCCCAGTTCCACAAGACAGCACACTCTGCGTCTGCTTGCTCTGACTTCTCTCTACAGACTGACCACTAACTCCTCCCTCAGGCCAGACTTAGGGAATGCTCCCTGGAACTCCAGGTTCAGAGCTCCCCCTGCTGGCCTGAGGGAGAACTGCGTTGGATGTTAAACTTACTGGCCAATAGACCCCCCCAATTACCTCCAGGCTCAGCATTAACCCTTTGGAGGGGCAATGCTGTTGTGGCGACCAGGTCCTGGGGCGCCACAACTGCATTGGCCAATTGTAACAACATTTGCCGGCAAAATCATGCGATCAATGTCTACCGCCGGTGTGTTTGGTTTGGAATCGTACATTCAGCTGCACCATTTACAGTTCCGAAATTGACGCCAATTTTCAATGTAGCAATCTTTTATATAAAAAAGAATAAGAATAAACATGAATCTATCGTTCTGTGTGCACATAGCTGGTGACTCATCTGCTGCTTCAAAGTAGACTGGCCCTTTAACAATGATGCATTTTATGGATGTAATTTCCAATTCAATGTAAGCACATTTAAAAAAGTCATTTGAGAAGTCAATACCATTGAGTTCTCAAAAAAAAAAGAAAAAAGCAATTTCTATCTGGAAAACCACAGAGATGAAAAATGCACTATTCTGCTTAAAGCAGCAGAAAAATATTCCACCCATGTTTCAAGTGCATGGACCATGTCAATAGTTACCGGGGAGAGGAGCAGCACAATGACCCCAGCAGTCATTTCAATGGATCCACTGAAGATCTCATCTCACTTTGACCACTTGTTGTAAATGTCTCACATCTCACTGATCAGCATTAATCTTCAGCAAACCCCGGAACAGAGCAGAAAGCAGGGAACGCATTTCATGGCAGTGACTATCTATATTCCTATGATTTCACTTTAAATCTATGCTTTGTAGACAAACACTTTACTCATTCAAGCAAAAAAATTTTTATTACATATATTTTTTAAAATTCCAATTGCAACCATAACGTTTTACCTATTTAAAGGGTATCTGTCACCCCCGTTTTAAGATATTTCTATGGGCATACAGGTAATAGGATGGTGAAAGTAGTCTTAGGGGTACTTTACACGTTGCGACATCGCTACCGATATATTGTAATGACCAGAGGTCCTATTAAGATCCAGTGAGTCACAGACCGAGACTGAGGCAGAAATGAACAACAGTATTTTACTGAAATGGGGATCAAATTACGGTGAAATGTAGAATATAATAAGCTCAAAATCCCCTTAAAAACATTACCATTAATAATTTCACACACTAAGCGCTAGCCGAAAATCAATGCACCGATCTCAGAGATCCCAGTATATGTAAATCACATTTGGGACCCGGAACAAATTTACCTACACGTTAAACTTATCAAACTGGAAAGACGATGTAAATTAGGTGAGGGTGGTTTGATGGGACCTCTGAGATGGCGCACTGAGTATAACTTATCACAGATAATAATACAATACACTAAATTAATGATGACTATACACTTATCACAGGGATACCCGGGTATCTCACAACCTATGGTACCATTAAACTCCAATGTAACTTTACACCGGTGTGTTTCCGCGTGGGCTGCAGCAAGTCCAGAAAAATAAAAATAAAACTTTGGCGCCAAAAATAAGTACTTATTGCAAAAAAGAAAAAGAAAACAAAGTTTGGCAGCTATCAGCCAATGCCAGAGTCACCTGTCCAGCACTTTAATTCTGTAGCCTCAGGACGCAGTCTGGGGATCACTCTTTTCCAGGGCTTGTCAGAATCCTTCCAATGGGGATGACACCGGACGCCGTCTCTCTTATCGCAGTCACTCACGGCCTTACTGGACATCAATCACTTGCTCTGTCAGGGAGGGAAACATCTCCTCAGCTTCTCCTCAGATGCTCTTTCAGTTGGACCCCAGGTCCGCACAACTGGATCGCTTATCACACAGTGATGTGGTGTTGTCTCCGCAATTTCTGTTTCCCTTCACTCTCCTCAGATGCTGTCACTGGCTCTGTTCACCAACAAGTCTCTTGGTCACCAACCGGGGCTTACAACCAACTTTTTTTAAGGCCCATATTGCTTCACCTACTACGTTTTTAAAACCCGTTGCCATGGACACCCAACTCCCTCCCCGCATTTCCTGGATCTCCACAACTACTTCCTGTTTATCGCTCAGACAGACAGGCAGACTCTGCAGGGTCCTAATGCTCGCCCTGTATTGTCATAGTTCACTCTCTTACATGCCACCCCACTAGAGGTTGGCGTCCTCGACATACCTCCCCACTCAAAATCATCCTGTGCGTAGCGCTGAGGAAGTATTCCTGCCGTAGGTCGAGTGGTTCTCCGAAGGTCCGTCCCAACGGATTCTGTCCCCGAAGGGGCAGGAGTCCCTTCAGAAGTGTCATCAGAGGAAAGGCGTGACGCTGCCCCCTCTTGAAGTGCGACACCCCGTGACCCATTATTCATGTCAGGTGGCTGACTCAAGCCCTCACCCTCGGAAGGACATACCACCGGCTCAACACTCTTTCCACACAGGTGCAGATCATTCACAGGGGGCAGATAAACAGGCGCAGAGGAGGGCTCATCATCAAACTCAAAAACATCAGGAGTACCTGACCCTTGGGACACAGCCTCTGGTTCCGTAGAAACGGGAGCCACGTCCTCAAACCAGCACCGTTGTAGCATGTTACGGTGAAGATTACGAGTGAGCCCCCCTGCCCCCACGGGCTCGACCTCATAAACTGGAATCTCAGGGTTCACTCGTCTCTTTATCAGGTATGGGGTCGCCTCCCATCGATCGGCCAGTTTCCCTGTCGGTCGTTTGACCCTCACCAACACTCTATCCCCTGGGGAGAAAGGTTCCGTCTGCACAGGCCTCGTGTCCCTATGAGACACCTGATTGAGTCTATTACCCACCACCTGATGCACCACTCTCAGTCGCCGCTGGTGTTCCCGAACCCATTCAGATGCAGTCCGAGGGGAATCAGAGGAGGGATCTGGCATGTTCAAATCTTCAATATCCCTCCCGGGTCTCCCAAACATCAACATGTGTGGCGAATAGCCCGTAGTGCTGTGCAATCGATTGTTGTAGGCCCACATTAGTTCAGGGAGGTACTCAGGCCAGTGGCCCTGCTGCCCTTCCTCTAATGTTCTCATCATCTGTATCAAGGTACGATTGAAACGCTCACAGGCCCCATTTCCTTGGGGATGGTAAGGTGTCGTTCTTGAATGTGCTATGCCATACAGCCGGCGCAGCTCTTCCATTAGTGTCCCCTGGAAACATGCCCCCTGGTCTGAGTGTATCCTTTGCGGACACCCAAACACTTGGAGAAAATGACGACACACAGCCTTAGCCGCCGACTCCGCTGTCTGATCTCTTGTCGGCACTGCCACGGCATATTTAGTGAAGTGGTCTGTCATTACCAAGCAATAGGAGCACCCAGACGTCGAGTATCCTATCAGGACATAATCAATCATGAGCAATTCCAAGGGGGCAGACGTTTTAATGGTTTGAGTAGGGGCCCGCTGCTCAGGACTCTTACTGAGCCCACAGACCCGACATTGCCGACATGCCTCCGCTACCATCCCTCCCAAGTCAGGGCAATAGAGGATTCGCTGTAACCACTGGAGTGTCTTTTCACTACCAAAGTGGGCTCCTTTCTCATGTGCCTCGCGGGCAACTATCGGACCCATCCCTACAGGGATTACCAGTTGGTACCGGTGTTGCAGCTCAGATGGCAGATACACCTTACGATACAAAAGATCCTGTTCCACACACAACTTATCCCACTGTCGCAATAGTTTAATTCCTTCTGCGGATAGTTGGGCCTTGTCCTCTGCACTCGGCCAAATCCCATTTTGTACCCAGGTGCGCACTCGCGAGATGTCTGGACACTCGTTCTGATCTTTTGCCCAATCTGATGGCGTTTTTCCCAGGACACACGGCATCCCTGATGCCACCCCACTTGAATGTACCACACTGCGGAAGATAGGTACCTGCCCCAAGTCAGGGGTCTCTGTGTCCTCGAGCTGGTCATCAATGCTTTCTCCCCTAAATCCAAGGGGTACCCTCGACAATGCGTCCGCATTACCGTTTTCTCGCCCCGAGCGAAACTTAATCTGATAATTAAATTTAGCAAGGCGAGCGACCCATCGCTGCTCCAACGCTCCCAGTTTCGCATTCTCTAAGTGAGCAAGAGGGTTATTATTAGTCATGACCAACACCTCAGCTCCCGTTAGATACTCAGCAAAGCGCTCTGTCATTGCCCACACCAGGGCTAACAGCTCTAGGCGAAACGAACTATAATTAGCCGGATTGCGTTCAGTGTCCCTTAAAGACCTGCTGCCATAGGCAATGACCCGCTCCCGGCCATCCTGAATTTGGGCCAGTACCGCCCCCAACCCGTGAAGACTACCGTCAGTGTACAACAGGAAAGGGGTATCAAACCTGGCATAGGCCAACAAAGGGGCACTCGTTAGGGCGGCTTTCACCTCGTCAAATGCCTTTTGCTGCTGAGGCCCCCATTGGATAGGGCGGTTGCGAGGACCCAGCGCCGTCCCTCTCAAAAGTTCATTCAGGGGACCCACTACTTGTGAAAACCTGGGCACAAATCGTCGATAGTACCCTGCCAATCTCAAGAAAGCCCGCACCTCCCGTAGAGTCTGAGGAGGTGCCCACCCCTGTACCGCTAAGATCTTACTGACTGAGGGTAACACCCCATCGGGAGTCACCACATGGCCTAGATACTCTATGCGACTCTTGAACAGTTGACATTTCTTTGGTTTCATCTTTAAGCCATGGCGACTGAGACGTTGGAGCACTTGGCGCAACTTCTCAAGATGGTCTTCAAATGACGTTCCGAACACCACGATGTCGTCTAGATATATCAATACCGATTCAAAATTCAGGTCGCCTAAACAGTGTTCCATAAGGCGTTGAAAGGTCCCCGGGGCATTACTGAGTCTGAACGGCATCCGGTTGAATTCATAGAGCTCCATTGGCATGACAAATGCTGTCTTTGCCCGATCTTTCTCAGCCATTGGTACCTGCCAATATCCACTCGCCAAGTCCAACGTTGAAAAGTATTTGGCCCGTCCTAATGCAGACAGGGACTCCTCAATCCGAGGCAACGGGTATGCGTCTCGCACAGTGTGCGCGTTTAATTTCCGATAATCCACACAAAATCGGAGGGTCCCATCCTTCTTTCGGACAAGGACAACGGGGGCAGCCCAGAGACTTTGGCTCTCTCGTATTACTTGATTGTCGAGCATACTGGCGACCATGCCCTTCACCTCTTGATAAAGTGTCGGGGGAATCTGACGATAACGTTCTCTAATGGGAGGGGTGTCCCCCGTGGGAATCTCATGCTCAATCGTCGGTGAGCACCCGAAGTCTTCTGCATGTCGCGAGAAGGTCTCTTCATGTTCCCACACGACCCTCTCCAACTGTTCTAGTTGCACGGAAGTCAGTTCCTCCCGATCTACTCCCATCTGATCCATGATCACATGACCATTCCATTCTTTGGTAGGAGATTCAGGCCCTGCTACTTCGACCGCATATGTCCAGGATGACTGTGGGTCTGGCCGCAATTCAAACACCGCTTTGTCAGGCATCTTCCCCTCTGGCACGAACAGTTCAGCTAGGATGGTCCCAGCAGGAATGGTAATAGCCTCCTCCAACACGTTAATGCATCTGACTGGCACCCGTCCATTCTTCACAATCGTCAGAGACCGGGCCACATGCACCTTGGCACAAGAGGACTTCTCTGGGGCTGGCTCAAGTAATACCTCAAGTCCATTCAGCCTCTGCGCCGCCCCCACTGGCAACATCAAGAGTTCCTCCTGTCGGGGCGCCAGTGAAATCGTGGTCCGTGATGGCACTCGGACAAGGCCCACCCGGCCCCCAGGGACTGCATTTTTCAGCAGATCACAGTTCAGCACTAGGCGGTGTAACATTCTCTGTGGCGGTCGGTGACCTGTAGCACGAGTCCAGTAACGGGGTCCCTCACGGGCATACATCTGATGATTTAGATCTCGCAGAATGTTCATTCCCAGTGTCACTTCCATCCCTCTTCTAGGGGGGTGGTCCACCAGCACTACCCCTTTCTGACCCAGCTCTTGACCAAACATTTTCAGTCTCATCCACACGATCCCTTTCACCATCAGCTGGCCATTGTTAGCGGCAGTAAGTCTTATCATTCGACCATCTTCGGGAACCACTAGTTGACTGAAGTATTTCTCGAAAACTTCTAGAGGCATAATGGTACATTCAGATCCCGTATCAACCAAGCAATTCATCTTCCGTCCTTCAAATTCTGCTTCTAAGACTGCACTCCATGCAAACAAATCTTGCTCATTCCGTTGGGGGCTTTGTGAGGGGGGGCCGCTGCGAATTGCCCCCTCAAGGCAGCGGCTGGGAGTTTAACGTCGGCGGAGGAGTCTCGGGGACTGTGGACATCCGGCAGTATCGTGAGATGTGTCCCCGGCGCCCGCACCTCCAGCAGGTGACTGCTCCCCGGGGACGGGGGCTTGAGTCATTCAAAGAGGGCGATCCGGCTGTCAGTGGAATCACCATCCCAGAGGGTGTAGCTGGTGGCCTCTCCAGGGGAGTAGGGGACGACCCAGCTCTGATTTTAGACACTTCCAGCTTTAGCTCCTTCAACTCAGCACGCAGAGCTTGTACAACATCTACCAGTCCTTCCGCTCCTGACAATTGCATTCCGCCTCCCTCCAGCCGTGTACTGTCCACAGCCCCTTGAACTACCAGAGTGGACTCTGCCTCCCTTTCCACCGCGGCCTGGTAAATCTGCCAGAAAGATATTTCTGGGGTAGCCCGGGCCACCTCATACAGTTTATCCCGAAGGAGCCTGTTAGCTAACCCTGTGATGAATTGGTCCCGGAGCAAGTGGTCTACCTCCCGGAACGCTCCCAGGGCCCCTGGGTCTAGTCGCTGCACTTCATTCAATGTTTCCTGTAGCGTATTAGAGTACTGCATCAGAGACTCACTTTCCTTTTGAGGGCGGTTAAAGAAAAATGATCGAAGCTGGGTCACACGGGCCCGGCCTCCAGAACTCCCCTCTAACAGTACCAAAATTTTCTCTAACGTACTTCTCTCAGCCTCAGGTCGTACCATCACCGTCCGCCTGGCGTCGCCTTCTAGTGCGTTCAATGCCAGTTCTGCTCGTAATGCGGGAGTCAGATTACACATCCGCAGAATACTCTGGACCCTCTCTGCCCAATCCTGCAACGCCATATTACGCCCGTCGTATTTCGGCATGTGCTGGAGTAAAGCTCCTACCGGTACATGCCTTCCCACATTCGCCGCGGCTGCCAAAAGACCCGCACCCAGCAGCGGGCCTGGTGATGCGGTGGGATCATTTCTTCCCTCGCCGCCTCCGTCCATGACAAACACTGAATCCTGCCGACTACGCCAAAAATGTAATGACCAGAGGTCCTATTAAGATCCAGTGAGTCACAGACCGAGACTGAGGCAGAAATGAACAACAGTATTTTACTGAAATGGGGATCAAATTACGGTGAAATGTAGAATATAATAAGCTCAAAATCCCCTTAAAAACATTACCATTAATAATTTCACACACTAAGCGCTAGCCGAAAATCAATGCACCGATCTCAGAGATCCCAGTATATGTAAATCACATTTGGGACCCGGAACAAATTTACCTACACGTTAAACTTATCAAACTGGAAAGACGATGTAAATTAGGTGAGGGTGGCCTGATGGAACCTCTGAGATGGCGCACTGAGTATAACTTATCACAGATAATAATACAATACACTAAATTAATGATGACTATACACTTATCACAGGGATACCCGGGTATCTCACAACCTATGGTACCACTAAACGCCAATGTAACTTTACACCGGTGTGTTTCCGCGTGGGCTGCAGCAAGTCCAGAAAAATAAAAATAAAAATAAAACTTTGGCGCCAAAAATAAGTACTTATTGCAAAAAAGAAAAAGAAAACAAAGTTTGGCAGCTATCAGCCAATGCCAGAGTCACCTGTCAAGCACTTTAATTCTGTAGCCTCAGGATGCAGTCTGGGGATCACTCTTTTCCAGGGCTTGTCAGAATCCTTCCAATGGGGATGACACCGGACGCCGTCTCTCTTATCGCAGTCACTCACGGCCTTACTGGACATCAATCACTTGCTCTGTCAGGGAGGGAAACATCTCCTCAGCTTCTCCTCAGATGCTCTTTCAGTTGGACCCAGGTCCGCAAAACTGGATCGCTTATCACACAGTGATGTGGTATTGTCTCCGCAATTTCTGTTTCCCTTCACTCTCCTCAGATGCTGTCACTGGCTCTGTTCACCAACAAGTCTCTTGGTCACCAACCGGGGCTTACAACCAACTTTTTTTAAGGCCCATATTGCTTCACCTACTACGTTTTTAAAACCCGTTGCCATGGACACCCAACTCCCTCCCCGCATTTCCTGGATCTCCACAACTACTTCCTGTTTATCGCTCAGACAGACAGGCAGACTCTGCAGGGTCCTAATGCTCGCCCTGTATTGTCATAGTTCACTCTCTTACAATATCGTCGGGGTCACGGTTGTTGTGACGCACATCCGGCGCCGGTAGCGACATCGCAATGTGTAAGTCCTAGGAGCGACGATGAACGAGCGCAAAACAGTCAAAAATCGCTGATCTGTGTCACGTCGTTCATTTTCATAATGTCGCTCCAGCTACAGATACGATGTTGTTTGTCGTTCCTGCCGTTTCACACATTGCTGTTTGTGAAGCCGCAGGAATGACGAACATCTCCTTACCTGCGTCCACCGGCAATGCGGAAGGAAGGAGGTGGGCAGGATATTACGTCCTGCTCATCTCCGCCCCTCCGCTTCTATTGGCCAGCCGCTTAGTGACGTCACGGTGATGTCGCAGTGACGCCGAACGCACCTCCCCCTTGAAGGAGGGATTGTTCGGCAGTCACCGCGACGTCGCCGACAAGGTATGTGCGTGTGTAGCTGCCGTAGCGATAATGTTCGCTATGGCAGCGATCACCAGATATCGTACGTGCGACGGGGCGGGTGCTATCGCGCTGGACATCGCTAGCCGATGCTAGCGATGTCGCAACGTGTAAAGTACCCCTTACCTATATGCCTCATAGTAGATGTCTTGTTCCACAAATATTACTTTAGATCGCTATATTCAAATTAGCCTTAATAGGCTACTGGGTGTTGTGCTTCGGTTACTGGGCGTTGTGCTTCGGTTACTGGGCGTTGTGCTTCGGCTACTGGACGTTATGCTTCGGTTACTGGGCTTTGTGCTTCGGTTACTGGGCTTTGTGCTTCGGTTACTGGGCGTTGTGCTTCGGCTACTGGACGTTATGCTTTGGTTACTGGGCTTTGTGCTTCGGCTACTGGGTGTTGTGCTTCGGCTACTGGGCGTTGTGCTGCGGCTACTGGACGTTATGCTTCGGCTACTGGGCGTTGTGCTGCGGCTACTGGGCGGTTGCTTCCCTGTAAGAAATCCCCGCCTCCGTGCTGCATTATCCTTCCTGTCACCACCTCTCAGCGTCACAGTCACAGCATCACAGCTTGCAAATCCCGGTCATGCACAGTAGAGTGTTCTTCAGCTTGCGTTCATTCATCCCCCATTGAATCTTCTGCGCATGCACTGGTGCGTCAGCTCCACTTCCGTTATCAGTGTGCTGTTCTAAGTTGCCTTCCCAACTTCCTGCCTGCAAAATCGACTAGGTATGCGTGTGTGTATGTCTGTCTACCCATTCGCCCGCAGGCTGGGAAGCAGCCACCAAGTAGTCAAAGGACAATGCCCAGTAGGCTAAGTTGCATATAACTGTCATGATCCAGGCCAGTATCTGCCGCTGTGGCTTCTCTCAGCTCCGGCCTAGTCATATCAGGGGCTAATTTCTCCCTGCCTTGTTCTGGTTTCCGGGATGCTATATCTGGGTGCTGCACCTCTGGTTCAACGCCAATGATAGTCTATGTCTCATAGTGAGTGTAGCTGGCTCTGTTGAGGTACCCAATCTGTCCTGCCATGCACCCTCTCCTGTCTAACCTGTGTCTATCTGTCCTCTCCCGGCCCATCCCACTTGATATACCTTTGTTTGTAGTTTAGAAGCAACAGCCAGTAGCTGAAGGAGAATGTCCAGTAGCCTGGTAGGCTAATTTGCATATAACTTTCATGATCCAGGCCAGTATCTGCCGCTGTGGCTTCTCCCAGCTCTGGCCTGGTCATGTTATGGGTTAATTTCTCGCTGCCTTGTTCCGGTTTTCGGGACGCTATATCTGGGTGCTGCACCCTTGGTTCAGCGCCAGTGATAGTCTATGTTTCATAGTGTGTGTAGTGGCTCTGTAGAGGTACCCAATCTGTCCTGCCATGCACCTTCTCCTGCCTAATCTGTGTCTGTCCTCTCCTGGCCCCATCCCGCTTGACATACCTTTGTTTGTGGTTTGGACTTCCCAGTATTTGACTTGCGCTCCCAATTCTGACTTGGCTCTGTCTCTCCCTTCGGCTTCCTGTATTACTGTTCGGCTCCTGATCACTTTGCTTGCTTCTGACTCTGAGTTTGTTCACCCCGCGTACATTGAGTTGACTTCCTGTTGCTGACTTGGCTCTCTGACTACTCTGCTGCCACCTTGTGGTGACTTTGCTGTACTACTCCGGATCATGTCTTAGTACAGCGTAACATTACTCTGCTGCCACCTTGTGGTGACTCCTCTGTACTACTTTAGTCCACATCTTAGTGCAACAATAGCGATCTAAAGTAATATTTGTGGAACAAGGCATCTAATATGAGGCATACAGGTAAGACTACTTTCAACATCCTATTACTTGTATACCTATAGTAAGAGCTTAAAACGGTCAAAGGGCTGTCAGATTTCCTTTAAATGGTTTTAAATTATAGTTTAATGTTTTATCTATAGTTTACAGTTGTAAGTTGTAAGTTGTAAGTTGTAAGGGGGTTGTCTAATGTTCATTAACAGCTAAAATTGCAAAGCGTTTGTAAAAACCAGCAACTTTGCAATTTACCCTTTGTTTAAATAATTTCCACTTTCGAGAATTAATTCTACAGTTTAGCCCATGCTGCTGACACGACTGTCAATCATCAGTAGCTTAAAGCCTCCGACAAGCGGGAAACTGGGATGCAGAGGAGCGGTGCACTGCTGAAAACGGAAAATGAGACAAAACATTAAAAGAAGCACTAAATTCAAAGAGTGAATGTTTAAAATAAAAATAAATATAGCTCTCCTTGCTGTTTGCTATATATTTTCAGTATGATTTACAGAGAACAAAGGGATTTATCTCATGCTGATAAGTTCCATTTTTGCCTTGTATCTTACTGAAGCCCACCCCTTTTTTTTCTACTACAGATGGAGAACAGAGAAGAATTCCGCTGTAGCAAGTTTTCTTACAGCCAGACACAGGACAGTGAAGACGATCGGGGAAGATTATTTTTTTATATTACAAAATAGAATAAAAGAAAGGAGATGATTCAGGAAGAAATTGCTGGAAAAAAATTTCACTTTTGTTCTTTTTTATATTTGCTTTGGAGTACCATGATCATTAGAATAAATTATTTACGCACCCTCGATCCTTCTTATTGCATGACTGGAGAGACATACAAACATTAGTAGTTGTATAGTTGTACAGTGTTTGGCTATTTATGTCATGCTCCTCCGGAGCTGTACTCGCAGGTTACAGCAATAGCGTCAGGCCCTGTTCACATTGTAGAGTCCGACAGGGAACCTGGTTTCTCTTAAATGCTTAGCTCTGCTGGGCGTCGGCTGAGTTGTTTTCACTGCTCCCAGCCTTGCAAGAGTTAATCCTTTTTGGAACAGTGTGCAACTCTTCTGTGCGCCAGGTTGCTGATTACTGTCCATAGTTGGCCTCTTCCCATTTAAGGCTGTATGTTAGGAGATCGCCGAAGATAGCTTTAGTGTAGCTCCAGTGATCCCGGTCTAAGTAGTGATCCAGTTCATAGTGATCTGTAGTTGTGTGGTGTGGAAGTTCCCCTGTTGTGCATTTACTTCGTACCCTTTTCTTTATTCCCCTGTACACATATTGTCTCTTCTCTGTGTTTGAGTGCAGTATGTATGGGTTTTTGCTGTCCCTTGTCTGTGTCATTTCTGTTCAGTTTTGTTTCTGGGTTTCCGTCCAACTCCAAGGGTAAAGGGAATAAGATAAGGGCTCAAACAGGAGTTAGGGTCATGCTGGGGGCTCAGACCTAGCTAGCATTGAGCCTACCTCTAAGATAAGGGACAACACAAGGTCTCGAGTCTGAGGGTCAGCCTAAGAGCCCCTGATCCATCATACCCTGTGACAATTTCATAGACATTGGGGCACATGGTAGAAGAAGGTAAAATGGAGGAAGGATCTTGAAGTAATGACTCAAGTCCCTAGTGGTGGATTACCCAGAGGATCCAACATAGATAGCAGAACAGCACCCTGCATGAGGAATCTAACAGCTCCCAACCTACAGAGTGGAACAAGGAACAACACAGATCTACACACTGTTAAGAAATGATTGCCAAAAACTGCAGCTCGGCACCTGTTCATGATAATTATTTTGAGTGGGTGTTGACCCCCACCGATCTGATATTAATGACTTATTTTATTCGGAGGATAAGTCAATATCAAAGTAGTGAAGCCTCAATAATAAAAATGAGCAAATTTATTCACAAGACCCAGATCCAGTGGTAATACATACCTGCCAGAAAGAAGCCGAAGCTTGTGCAGCTCTTCCAGTCTGCCGGCATCCCCGGAACCTGTTCCGATTAGTAGGCCAAACAGATCATCATGTCTGCATTGAGCCACAATGATGTTGCACTCTGCCTACTAAATAGAAGTGGTGTTAGGGATGCTGGGAAATAGTAAGAGATGTTCAGACTCTGGTCCAGTGGCTAGTGTCCTGGGAATCTTTTTGATTAGTTCTATTCAATAATGAAATACATTTTCATTATTTTCCTTGATTATCTCATTCTAGCCTTTTGAAGCTTTTTGAGAGACTTTTTTTTTAATCTATAGTGATTTTTCCTGCTTTATGTAATTATTATTATTATTACTATTATTATTATTTAACTGCCTTTAGCTTGGTCTAAAACCATGGCAGCTTGTGCAAGCTTAGATAGGTCCACCAGGGTCTTCTCCACCTAGATAGGTCCACCAGGGTCTTCGCCACCTAGATAGCTCCACCAGGATCTTCTCTGCCTAGATAGATCTACAAGGGTCTTCTTCGCCTAGATAGGTTGTTAGGGCCAGGTGGACGGGCAAACCCAGGAGGTGGATCCACTGGGCTGAACACCTCACTGAAGGCAAGGGGTCCGGTAGCCGGAGCACTACAGGTAGCAGGACAGTCCTGTTCAAAGGAGTGGAGTGTAGAAGTCCCTGGGACCACGGAGTCACCGAAGGTAGTCCGGATGACGGAGCTCAGGTTCGGAGGCCGAGATGACGTCAGGCAGAGTCCAGAACCGACGGAGCGAGAAGACGGGTCACCACAGGGATCAGAGATGGTATGGACTGACGGGATATCGGACAGTCACCGTTCGGGGTTCGGGAATCGTCAGGACCGGTTGGCGAGGCAGGAGTGGCTCTAGGAGAGAGATAGGTAAGTATACCGCAAGACACAAGGAGACCTGACTCCTAGCTTAGCAAAACACGAAGAACAGGCCCCGCCCACTTGGAAAGGATTCCCCTATATACCCTGTACCTGATTGTTCAATATCCTGTTGGAGGACACTGGCCCTTTAAGAGAGGGTCAATGACCGCGCGCCCTAATGCGCATGCGTGATGCCCGGGTGCCAGAAGCCAGAGCAGGGAGCGGTGAACAGGAGGCAGGAGAGCCGGGCTGGGGCCGAGTTGCCGACGGGCGCCGGGAGCGGTGACCGGGCTGCCTGGGGACCGCAGGCGATGGAGCAGGAAGGCTGTGGAGCGGGGGACCGGGAAGCCTGGCACGGGAGCGGCGGAGCGCGACCTGAGAGCGGGGAAGCGTGGCAGGGGAGCCGGTAAGCAAGGCAGGGGAGCCGGGGAGCCTAGCAGGGGAGCCGGTAAGCAAGGCAGGGGAGCCGGGGAGCCTAGCAGGGGAGCCGGGGAGCGTGACATAGGTCCACCAGAGTCTTCTCTGCCTAGATAGGTCCACCAGGCTCTTCTCTGCCTAGATAGGTCCACCAGGGTCTTCTTAACCTAGATAGGTCCACCAGGGTCTTCTCCGCTATTATCTTGATAGTGTGAAGCCATCAGGTTGCTGTGCTTCTTCTTTGCCTTGTTCTTTCTATTCTTCCAACATTGATGTCTTTCTCCAGTGATTGCTCTTTTCGTATGATGCACCCAAAGTAGACAAGTCGAAGCTTAGTGATCCTTGCTTCAAGCGACATGTCTGACTTGATTTGTTCCAAAATTGATTTGTCTCTTCTTCTTGCCATCCATGGTATTGATAACATCCTTCTCCAGCACCACGTTTCAAAGGCCTTGATTCTTCTTGTGTCTTGTTTTATCATCGTCCAGGTTTTGCACCCATATGCTACCATAGAAAAGACCAGACTATGTGCGAGTCGTGTCTTTTTCGCCAGTGAAATGTTCCTCGATTTGAGGAACTTGTCCAGTGACTTCATTGTTGATTTACCCATAGAGATTCTCCTATTGACTTCCACTGCCGTCACGGCATGTTGACTGATCATTGATCCAAGCAGCTTCATGTAAACTCCTTTGAAATTCGGTCTTGGAATTATTTTGATTTTACTGATGAATAGTGTTTAGAGAAGCTGCTTTCGCCCCTTCGTATAATTTATTAATTCACTGATCCCCTAAGGATCGTTGGATCAGTTCATTAATAAATTAGGTTATTTTCTGTATTGTGTGATCTAATCCGAGTCATTCCCTAATGTATTCCATGATGCGGAGGTCTGGGCTCTGATGTGGGCACGCCGTTGTGAGTTCATTAGCAGCTTCTTTGTAACTACATCTTGATCTTCACAGTAGTGGCTAATTTTTCTATTTCAGAATTTTTTCACCGATCGTTTGTTTTTTACAGATTAGCATGAGTCTTCAACCAAGTACAAGTTACCAACTCCAGATACTAATTATCCGTAAACTTGGCTATTTAGTTATAGCCTTGTGTCACAAACCACCGGGGGGGTCACTCAGAAATCCCCCGCGCTGGCTACCAGTACGTCACAATCGGGGGGTAACAAGTGGGGGTCACCCCTCCTTTATACCTCCCGACCGACAGACAGAGCACGTGACGCGCTCTCTAGCGCCCCTCTTATAGTCAGGCCAATTATGGAATTGCCCGACAATAAGCAAGGAGGCCGCTATACTACTTATGCCGATTAGTGAAGGGTCCCCGGTGAGAGTAGGGTATATATTCCCCCGACCTCCGCGGGCGGAATATATAATATCTTCCCGAGTCTCACTGGCCTCCCCACAATAATCCTTGGCACAACTCGCTGCCACCAACCGCTTCACGGTAACTATTAGCCGAACACACAGACGTGGGATTCAAGATCGAGATAACAGAACAGCCCAAGATTAATTATATAATTTAATCAGCCTAAAGCACACTAGAAACTACAATATATACAATAGGGAATCTACAGAATATACATATGTCAGAGTACAGTTACAATCAAAGCATGGGTTACAAACAGGCATACACAGTTCCAGCAGTTACCTTGTTGCGTCTGGCCACAGGGGGGCGCTGTACCCAGGTTTCTAGGATCCTTCCCACAGATGTTTCCTACACGTGCCCCCAGCGAAAAGAACCTTGGAAAATGGCCGAAGTAGGGTTATCAACCTGGGCAAATCCAGGTCCCCTCCTACCTTCGTGACCTCAGAGGGAGCACTGCTCCACCCCTGGCTTGAGTTATGGACAATATCCCAACATGGAATATGGCCATAACTTTGCCTGGGAGCGTCGTAGACGGACGCCAATGCTCTCATTGTGACAGTTATGAATTTCGCCACAGAACGAGGGGACTCATGACCTGTCTGCCAGTTCCCCATTGGCTGATATCACGCCTGGGGCATTTCCCAATGTCCTGCTCCCATAAAAAGGGGGTGCCGGCATCGTCCGCATGCGGAGACACCATTTTTATGGTTGCCATATTTATCGGAAATATGGCTTGCGAGATATGAACCATTTTTTACTGGAGTCGTTCTGTCTAGCTAGTTCCATAGCCTTGCTAATGAGATACAACTCTTGTTACAGGGTGACGGCAGGGAGTCATCCTGTGTCCATTGTTCCCACACCACCTCATCTCCATATCACAGGATATGGCCATGGGATTTGTTGCTAAACCAGTTGTGTGAAGGAAAGGGGGGGTGACACCAGGAGAGGGCTTCCTGACATACTTGAATATCATGATTTATCGTCATATCTCCGGATTTACCTCACACCTCCCCCCTTTTGAGGGCGCTAGGGGGCAGCACACTCCAGTGTTCCCCCGTGCGCCCGTCCGCGACCTCTCCTTGTCGGGACAGCCCGTCTGCGTTACCGTGGTCACGGCCCCTTTTGTGGCGAATGGTGAAGTTGTATTGCTGGAGCGCAAGGCTCCATCGCAACAATCGCCCATTCGTCCCAGAGACGGTGTGCAACCAGCTGAGGGGATTGTGGTCCGTCTCCACGATGAAGTGGCGCCCGTATAGATAGGGTTGCAGACGCTGCAGGGCCCACACTATGGCCAGGCACTCCTTCTCCATCGTGGAATAGGCAACTTCCCTTGGTAACAGCTTCCTGCTCAGGTACAAGACTGGGTGCTCTTGGCTCGCAGAGTCCACCTGGCTGAGCACCGCACCGAGGCCGAAGTCACTGGCGTCGGTCTGTACTACAAACGGCCGCGTGAAGTCGGCTGCCTGTAGCACGGGCGGGCTGGACAGGGCGTCCTTTAGGGCCCGGAAGGCTGTCTCGCAGTCCATTGTCCAATCGACTGCAGAGGGCAGCTTCTTCTTGGTGAGGTCCGTCAAGGGCTTTGCCAGGCTACTATAGCATGGAACAAACCTCCTATAGTACCCAGCGGTCCCCAAGAAGGACATCACCTGCTTCTTGGTCCTGGGGGTGGGCCAGGATGCGATGGCTTCCACTTTCTCAGGCTCGGGCTTCAGTGTTCTCCCACCTACCCGGTGACCGAGGTACTGGACCTCGCTCATGGCCAGCTGACACTTTCCCGGCTTGATGGTCAAACCTGCCCGGTGGATCCGCCTGAGCACCTGTGCTAGATGCTCTAGGTGGTCCTCCCAGGTGGGACTGAAGACGGCAATGTCATCCAGGTACGCGGCCGCGTACCCTTCAAGTCCCTTGAGCAGGGTGTTGACCATCCGCTGGAAAGTGGCAGGGGCATTCCTCATCCCGAATGGCATCACCGTGGACTCGTACAGTCCAAATGGGGTAATAAAGGCAGAGCGTTCCCTGGCCTTGCGAGTCAGGGGGATCTGCCAATATCCCCGGCTCAGATCCATGATGGTCAGGTACTGAGCCCCGGCCAACTGATCGAGCAGGTCATCGATGCGTGGCATTGGGTACGCATCGGCGACCGTGACCGCATTGAGCCCCCTGTAGTCCACGCAGAACCGAGTGGTTCGGTCCTTCTTAGGGACGAGGACTACAGGCGAGGCCCAAGCGCTGTTGGATGCCTGGATCACCCCCAGCTTCAGCATCTCGTCAATCTCCTGGCGCATGTGTTGCTGCACCTCCAGGGAGACCCGATATGCTGAACGCCGGATCGGGGGATGATCCCCAGTGTCCACGTGATGGACAGCCAAGTCAGTCCTTCCGGGCTGGTTGGTAAACAACCCCCGGAAGGGGTGTAGGGTGGCCCACAGCTGGGACCGTTGGTCCTCCAAGAGCTGGTGGCCAACCTCCACATCCTCAATGGATCCGCCTGCCCTAACCTGGGCTAGCATATCCAAGAGGGTTTTCGCTTCTCCCTCCTCGGGCAGGTTGCACACGGGGAGCGCACATGCCTCCCGCTCATGATGTGCCTTCATCATGTTCACATGGAAGGGCTTCCGCCTTCCACGGGCAGGGTCCAGGGTGACCAGGTACGTCACAGGGTTGAGCTGCTGGTACACGAGGTATGGGCCTTCCCAGGCTGCCTGAAGCTTGTCCTGTGGTACGGGGACCAGTACCCACACCTTTTGACCCACTTGGTAGGTCCTCTCACAAGCGTTCTGGTCGTACCAACGCTTCTGATCGGCCTGGGCTTGAGCCATATTGTCGTGTACCAGTTGCGTCAAGGCCTGCATTTTGTCCCGGAAGCGCATGACATACTCGATAACCGACACTCCAGGGGTGGCCAAATCCCCTTCCCAAGCCTCTTTCACCAGAGCCAGGGGGCCCCGCACACGTCGCCCGTACAGGAGCTCAAACGGTGAGAATCCTGTTGAGGCCTGTGGAACCTCCCGGTAAGCAAATAACAGGTGTGGGAGATACCGCTCCCAGTCACGCCCATGGGAGTCGACCAACATCTTAAGCATCTGCTTTAAGGTGCCATTGAACCGCTCGCACAGGCCATTAGTCTGTGGATGGTACGGGCTGGCCACCAGATGTCGCACCTGGACTTGCTTACAGAGGGCCTCCATCAGCTGGGACATGAATTGGGTCCCCCGGTCAGTGAGCATTTCCTGGGGAAAACCCACTCGGGAGAAAATCTCCAGCAATGCGGTGGCCACCTTGTCAGCCCGAATGGACGACAAGGCCACTGCTTCTGGGTACCGGGTGGCATAGTCCACTACCGTCAGTAGGAAGCGTTTCCCGGAGCTGCTGGGGATGGCCAGCGGGCCGACCAGATCCACAGCCACCCTCCTGAAAGGCTCATCGATGATTGGCAGAGATACCAGTGGGGCTTTGGGGTGTGGCCCCGCCTTCCCCACTCTCTGACAGGTTTCACACGAACGGCAGTAGGCAGCCACATCGGCCCCCATTTTTGGCCAGTAGAAATGCTGGTTTAACCTGGCCTTGGTCTTAGCGATCCCTAGGTGTCCGGCCATCGGAATCTCATGTGCGATCCGCAACAACTCCGTCCGGAACGGATAGGGTACCACCAACTGTCGGTCCCTGGGCCACGCCTCCGGTGAACCCTGCTGGACCGTGGCCCGGTACAGCCGTCCTTGGTCCCAGACCACTCGCTCCGGGTCCGAGTCCGAGGGAGGCTGTGCCGCCTGCTCCTTAAGAGCTTTCAGGCTGTCGTCAGCTTCTAACGCTGCCTGAAACCCCTGACTAGATGTGGCCAGAATCGACGAGACTGTCACATCTTCAGTCAGTACCCCGGGACCTGTGTCCTGGCCTCCACCTGACTCGGCTGCCACTTGGTCAGAAGGGGAAGAGCTATCGGACCTCCGGGAGGCCCCTTGGCTTCCAGCACTCCCACTGCGGGTGACAGCGGCCACAGCCGCTGCGACCGTGGGTCGTGCCTGCTCCTCCTCCGTTCCTGACCAAGTCGCCGGTTCAGGCAGACCTACCTGGCTTCCTGACACCCCGGTTGTGGGGGAACCATGCACCGAGATCTTACCTGGGAGCACTTCCGCTCCTGGACCGGCCCCAATCTCACCTGCCTGTTCCCCTCCTGCAGCAACAGAACCCCGCTGTGAAATCTCTGGGGACCCCACATTTGCTGTGGTAGCCCCCACCCCACACACTGGTCCTCCCCCTGCAGCACCCTGCTCTCTGCTTATCCCTGCAGAGGGCAACAGATCCCAGCTCACAGGCTGGTTACTTGTAGAGGCATTGTCACACCTTTCTCTGACCCCCTCCCCTGTCACAGCTGCAGCTGAGTGTGTGTCTATGGTGTCTATGCAAGCAGAAATATCAGAGTTCACTCCCTCCTCCCTTACATCATTCATAGATAACACATTAACATTGTCCGGAGGCATGTCAGTACTGGCTGAAGGTTCAGCCCTTGGTTGGGGCCCAAACTGGGAGGTTATCTGCCCCAAATCTGTCCCAAGTAGCACGTTTGCAGGGATCCGATCAGTTACCCCCACCTCCCTCACCCCTCGCCCTGCGCCCCAGTCCACATAAATGTCAGCAACAGGCAGCGCCGGGTCAGTGCCTCCAATCCCGGAGACAGCGAGGGTTTTTCCAGGGATCAAGTCTTGGGGGGACACCATCTCAGGCCGCACCAGAGTCACCTCCGAGGCGCTGTCTCGCAGTCCTATGGTCACAGACCGGCCGACGGTGACAGGTTGGAAGCTGTCCAGGGACCTACCACCACCCCCACCCACACAATACACCTTGGGCGGCCCTTGGGACGGGGACGGAGCCGGGGCCTTGGGACGCTGAGGGCACATGGCCTTGAAGTGTCCAGGTAGGTTGCACTGGTGGCACCGTCTTGGCTCTGCCACGGGCCTGGAGAGGGGAGTTGAGGGGGACACCCCCTGCAGTCTAGGGGCAGGTGGGGCAGTCGCAGAATTCATCTTACCCCCTCTCCAGGTGCTGCTGGTGGCCGCTCTCCTGGCCTCAGGGGCCCGGTTGTTGGTGTAGTCATCGGCAAGGGCAGCTGTAGCCGTGGACCCCTTTGGCTTCTGGTCTCGGATGAACTGGCGGAGATCCTCAGGGCAGTTCCACAAGAGTTGCTCCGTGATGAACAAGTCCAGGATCTCCGGTCCGGTGGAAAGCTGCAGGCCTTGGGTCCAGTGGTCGGCAGCTCGGGCAAGTGCCCGCCGGTGGTCAGCCCAGGAGTCCTTTGGTCCCTTTTGCAGGGTCCGGAACTTCTTGCGGTAGGACTCTGGAGTGAGGTTGTACTGTTGGATCAGGGCCCGCTTGATGGTGTCGTAGCCCTGATCTGCCTCAGCAGGCAAGTCCCCAAGGATATCCAGGGCCTTACCCCTTAAACGGGGGGTCAGGTATTTGGCCCTCTGGTCCTTGTCCAGATGGTGCTGCAGGCAAGTCCGTTCAAAAGCAGTCAAGAAAGAGTCCAAGTCTCCATCCTTCTCCAGCACTGGGAAGTCCTCAACACGGACCTTTGGAAGTTTGGTGTCTCGAAGGTCACGTGTGGCTGATGAGGGCCGGAGCTGAGCTAGCTGCAGCTGGTAGTCACGGTCTGCCTGTCGCTCTCGCTCTCGCTCTTCACGCGCTGCCTGCCGCTCTCGCTCCGCAGCCTCACGCTCTGCGTGCCGCTCTGCCCTGCGCTCTGCCAGGAGTTCCTTGTAGCCCTTCTGGTCTCCAGCCTGGAGAAGGGCCATAGCCATTTGAAGAAGGCTATCCGAGCCTCCCAGGCTCGGTGGAATGGCACGTGGTGATCTGCGGCACGCTGCAGAGCTAGGCGATTCACTGTCCCTTTCAGAGCGGAGGGCTGGCATCTGGCTCGTTGAGGAACCTTGGGTGAGCTGCTCCTCATCTTGTCCATAATTGCCAGGTTGTGCAATGTCCTCGGCAGAACGGTTTTCTGGCGTCGAGCTCCTGGAGGACTCGTGGGCAACCTCCTCATTGCTGTCCACAGCACCGTCCTCCCTCTCTTCGGCTCCTGCCTTAGCATTGGCCAGTTGCATAGCTCTGCTCCTGGTGCCATCAGCCATTCTTGCAGACTTTTGGTCACTGACACAGAACTGACACCTGATGCCTCCACACACCTTACAGTATCTGCACTCTGACACTCTAGTGTTGAGCTAGTCTGAAGACCCCAGCAGCCACAGCTGCTGCAGGCAGTCTTTAGTGTCTGGGAGTATGGGTCTCACACTCACACACACTATTATCTCGATCCCACCGCTATGCCACCAATAGGTCACAAACCACCGGGGGGGTCACTCAGAAATCCCCCGCGCTGGCTACCAGTACGTCACAATCGGGGGGTAACAAGTGGGGGTCACCCCTCCTTTATACCTCCCGACCGACAGACAGAGCACGTGACGCGCTCTCTAGCGCCCCTCTTATAGTCAGGCCAATTATGGAATTGCCCGACAATAAGCAAGGAGGCCGCTATACTACTTATGCCGATTAGTGAAGGGTCCCCGGTGAGAGTAGGGTATATATTCCCCCGACCTCCGCGGGCGGAATATATAATATCTTCCCGAGTCTCACTGGCCTCCCCACAATAATCCTTGGCACAACTCGCTGCCACCAACCGCTTCACGGTAACTATTAGCCGAACACACAGACGTGGGATTCAAGATCGAGATAACAGAACAGCCCAAGATTAATTATATAATTTAATCAGCCTAAAGCACACTAGAAACTACAATATATACAATAGGGAATCTACAGAATATACATATGTCAGAGTACAGTTACAATCAAAGCATGGGTTACAAACAGGCATACACAGTTCCAGCAGTTACCTTGTTGCGTCTGGCCACAGGGGGGCGCTGTACCCAGGTTTCTAGGATCCTTCCCACAGATGTTTCCTACACGTGCCCCCAGCGAAAAGAACCTTGGAAAATGGCCGAAGTAGGGTTATCAACCTGGGCAAATCCAGGTCCCCTCCTACCTTCGTGACCTCAGAGGGAGCACTGCTCCACCCCTGGCTTGAGTTATGGACAATATCCCAACATGGAATATGGCCATAACTTTGCCTGGGAGCGTCGTAGACGGACGCCAATGCTCTCATTGTGACAGTTATGAATTTAGCCACAGAACGAGGGGACTCATGACCTGTCTGCCAGTTCCCCATTGGCTGATATCACGCCTGGGGCATTTCCCAATGTCCTGCTCCCATAAAAAGGGTGTGCCGGCATCGTCCGCATGCGGAGACACCATTTTTATGGTTGCCATATTTATCGGAAATATGGCTTGCGAGATATGAACCATTTTTTACTGGAGTCGTTCTGTCTAGCTAGTTCCATAGCCTTGCTAATGAGATACAACTCTTGTTACAGGGTGACGGCAGGGAGTCATCCTGTGTCCATTGTTCCCACACCACCTCATCTCCATATCACAGGATATGGCCATGGGATTTGTTGCTAAACCAGTTGTGTGAAGGAAAGGGGGGGTGACACCAGGAGAGGGCTTCCTGACATACTTGAATATCATGATTTATCGTCATATCTCCGGATTTACCTCACACCTTGGATAAAGCTTCTTTCATTATTTAAGGTACACACATATGGATTTCATTCACTTAAATAACTTCTCTAATTTAAACTCAACGGTTCACAAAACATTTATTGATAGGTGTCTAGTCTTGACGTTTCGGTGCTAACGTTCCAGTTCTCTTCTATTTCCTTTTCTCTAAAGCCCGCTTTACACATTGCAATGTAGCAATGTATCTTACAATGTGTCGGTGGGGTCACGTCGTAAGTGACGCACATCCGGCATCGTAAGGTACATTGCAGTGTATAACAGCTACGTGTGATTGCGATTGAACGGTAAAACGTTCATCGCACGCACATCGTTCATTCCTCATGAACTGAACGTCAGATTGTTCATCGTACCCGGGGTAGCACAGTGTGTGACACCCCAGGAACGATGAACAGATATTACCTTCGTCTGGCGGCTCCCGCCCGGTAACGCGGAAGGAAAGATGTTTTACGTCCCGCTCATCTCCGCCCCTGCGCTTCTATTGGCCGGCTGCCGTGTGACATCGATGTGACGCCAAACGTCCCTCCCACTCCAGGAAGTGGACGTTCGCCGCCCACAGTGAGGTCGTATGGACGGGAAAGTACGTGTGACGGGGGTTAATCGTTTGTGCGGCACGTTCAACAAAATTGAACGTGCCACACATACGATGGGGGCGGTTATGATCGCATACGATATCGTATGCTGGATCGTAAGGTGTAAAGCAGGCTTTAGTTTCCTGCAAGTGGTCAATCATTTCAGCCCCTAAAGCCTACCCTACAAACTTGATGGCTGTCGATGACACTTTCAATTGGGAGCAATCTCAGCCGGCTTGCCCATACACAGGAGCATTAGCTTGGCCGATCGCTCCTATATTCTTTATGAGAAAGCCTCTGCCAGATATGATTGACTGCAGTTTATCTCCGAGAGATCAGAAGGATCAAGAATCTGAAACGAGACATGCAGAATACTTAGTGCCCATAGTAATGAAATATTCATTGTAGCTACTACCCGGTGCCTGTGAATAACTGCCCTTTACTGCTATTTACAGTTGCTGGAGCTGTATTCGTTATTTTCGATCGTGGACTATGACGGAACTTTCTAGCAACATTTTTGATAATAAATTGGTGAATGGGAGATAGTATTGGGGAGTCTTTATTCAAATATTCTATTGTTTATGTGTGTGGTATTTTTTTTAGATAACTGGGTTAGTAATGGGGGTGTTTGATAGATGCCTCTCCATTACTAACCCCTGTGCTTGATGTCAACTGTGAATTCACAGCTGACAACTTCAAAATATATTATCTTGATTGCCACCGCACCAGGGCAATCAAGAAGAGCCAGGCAAAGAGCCAGAACTGGTACATTTAATGTGATATGCCTATTCTAGAGTGGCTGCGGTCTGCTATTTTTAGGCTGGAAAGGGTCGAATAGCCATAGACCTTCCCAGAGTGATAATACCAGCCCCCAGCTGTCTTCTTTGCCTTGGTTGGTTATCAAGAATAGGTGGGAACCCACAACATTTTTTAAAATGATTTATTTATTACATTAAGCAAGGTTAAAAACACCCTTTAGTACCACATGAAAGGCACTAAAGGGTACAACTGTAAAACCCTGCTGTAATCTAAGCTCTCCCTCCTGCATCCACTCTCCCTGAATTGTAGTGCGCCGAGCATCGTGCCACCAATTCTCGTATTAAACCTGATGATGCGATGCGGCCGGCCAATTACAGTAATACTAGTAGCCAACATGATTGCAGCATTACTGTGTGTGGGAGACAATCCCTGCTTGTTGTTGGGCTGTCTAACAGTGGCAAAACATCTGGGGCAGAGACTCTAGCACGGCACTCGAGCACCCACGATACTCGGCCACTTATCATTACTTGACATATACCACAATGCAGTAAGATATATTCATGCAAAAAAACCTGTATCTCAACACATACTTGGCACAGGTGTGTCATGTTTGACACACAGTCATGTGGTTTCTGGCCATAGAAGGTCACAGTATTTGGCTGCACAGAATGCTCCATGACTTTCCATTGTTCCTGTTGTTGGTATTCTTTGGCATAGGTAGCTTTCCTGCTGGATTCAACTCTCCCCCTTTTGCATCCAGCAGGAGCTCGACTTCCACCCAGCTGCTGATTGTCAGTATTCTCTTGATGTGTAAATACCCCTTCCTTCCTTTAGACTGGTGTTGATGATATTTTCCATTCCTTAAAGCCTTGGCTGCTTGGTTGCTCATCCCATCTGCTCCATATTTAGGGCCCAGCACTAGGGATACCTAGGGTCAGGTATCTGGCTTGGTTCATAAGTGTGTAACCTATCTAGGGTGGTGACGGACCAAAGGGACCAGCAGTAGGTTCAGTCAGGGTTCACCATCTTCCCTCTCCCTAGGCACAGGGTTTCACCTTCCTTACCTTTTGCCATGCACTTGGTACTTCCCTGTGTACTTAGCGTCACAATACCTCAAGATATTTTTAAGATATTTTTCGGCACCACGGTACTGTTAATGCATCGTGCATTAGGTTAAGAAATGCTACATCTGTTTGAACAAAGTTGTGCATCCCTACACATATTTAGTCTGCACAGTGGTAGTCCAAGTCTAAATCGTGCCATATAGGTTCCAATTGTAATGCTATTCACTACTTACAGATAGTATAAACGAAAGAGTAGTCAAACAAGCCGGGGTCAGGAAACAGGAGGACAAGTAAGGACACAGGGAGTAAGCAGAATCGTAGTCAAGTCACAGGCCGAGGGTCAGAATTCGAGGAGAGTACATATTAGATTCAGGGAGCAGACAGAGACGTGGTCAGGTAATGGTCCGAGGTCAAAAGGCAAAGATCAGAACACTAACAGAGTCACCAGTCAACAGCACAATTGCAGAACCATAAAATACAACTGGCGATGTCCTGGGTGAACATGCTCAGAAAAGAAGCCTGAGCAATTAGCAGGAAGGTGGAACACCTGAGCTATCAGCACCAATATGGAATCCTGTCTGTGTTGTTAAACGTACTGCTAGCTTAGCTAGGCCTGTTTCACACGTCAGTGATTCTGGTATGTATGTGACACTTTTTATATGTACCAGAATCACGGACATAAGCAGACCCATTAAAATTAATGGGTCTGCACACACATCAGTGATTTTTCACTGACCGTGTCTCCGTGCGGTGTACACGCGTGTCCGTGATTTCCGCACGGAGACATGTCCATTTTTTTCTGGCATCACTGATGTCCCACGGACCACACTATGGTGTGATTCATGAAACACATACCAGAAAAACACATTCATTGAAAGTAAAAAGCTTTTTATACTCACCTTCTCCAGCACTGCTGTTTCCAGTCGCTGCTCTTTGCTGCTTCCAAGGCGGCTAATTAATCTCATGCATATGCATTTATGCATTGCACAGCCGACCCGGAAGTAGCTGCAGCGGTGAGAGACACAGCTGCAGGAGACAGTATCCAGGAGACTTCAGCACCATGGACAGCAGGAGCGGGGACAGATGAGTTTATCACCATGTGCTATCACGGATCACGGATAGCACATGTAGAACCCACGTGTGCTATGAATCAAAGCACACAGAGGGACATACGTGTTTTTAACACACCAGTGACAAACGTCTGTGTTCTTCACTGACGTGTGAATCAGGCCTAACGCAGAAAGGGCAGCAGAGCATCTCCAAAGGCAAGATGCTCTGCACAGAGGAATCGTGACACCAATGTCTTACATCCTGCGAATATTCCTCCAAGTTTAGTTTAATTTCTTCTTCCACGGAAAACTGATTAAAAAGCCTTTTGTATGTTTTGTTTCGAGACAGAAATATCTGTCTTCTTTTTTTTTATCAAACATTTCATCAATTAAATACTTCCCCCACGTAAAGAGTTTTGCCAGCTTTCCCACTAGCAAAATCTATCCCTCAAGCCTTTTGCAACATGTCGATTGATGCTTTTCTCAGTAGAAAATGCAGTTTACTATTACAGTTCAGCCCTCATCAGCAGGGGTCAGAGCTTACAAAAGTAATTCCCAGACAATAGAGAACAAATTCTTCTTGGACCCAGCAAGGAAACAAAACGAGATTTCGAGCAAAGGATCATGCCGGGAAAATAAGTTTTTGATGTCTACCTGGCAGCTATGAAGTTTAATTTGCTGTATCGTATCTCCGAAGATTTAGATTCAGAGGGAGTCAATTATAAATGCTTAGTAGGTAGCACCTCTAAACATCCAAGATGGATCATAATCCAGGCAAATACCCCATGACAGTATTTAGAGGAGACAACTGAGGCTTTTTTTCACTTATGTTTGTTGCCTTTTATCAATTTTATTTCAGCATATTCTGTTTCTGTCGGCAGCCGTCACGTTACACATTTTTTTCTTGATTTGACGATGAACTGACAAAAGCGCACGTAGAGGAATTGAAATATTAACCGGCTGCATCTGTATTGTTTAGAGGCCCTTAGATTCATTTTACCGATGCAACTTTTCTTTTTTTTTCTTTTTACTTATGTTTTACATTGTTTACAAGCAATCATAATGACAAGCCGGCTTCCTGCAACGCTCGCGCCTCATAAGAAAATATCACTGTCAACTTTGGAAGAGAGGAAGAACATTTTTTAAAAAGAAAACGGAATTGACTATTTGTCAGCAAATGGGAAGATGATTGAAAATGGAAATAAGCCGTATATACAGAGTTTGTAAACAAGTGAAGTTATTTTAGAGAATATTATATTCATTGGTGTAACTTTAAGCTACTGGGCTCCTTTCATTGGCTAGAGAGGTTATTGGGTCCCATGACTTTGGGTATGACTGCAACAGCAGCATTATATTGTACTAGCTGTACTACCCAGCTTCGCCCGGGTTAATAACTGCTGTTAACAAAATAGAATATATTAACATTCCCGGGATACAATGTATAAATAGAATGTATTAACGCCCGGGATAGTAACTGTCTCTCTGTTTCTCTCCCATTCTCTGTCTGTCTCCCCCTCTGTATATATCTCTCTGTCTCTCTCTCTATCTCTTTGTCTGTCTGTCTTTTTCCCTGTCTGTCTCTGACTGTCTCTATCTCTTTCTCCGTCTGTCTCAATCTCTGTCCCTGTCTGTCTGTCTATCTCTTTCCTTGTCTGTCTGTCTATCTCTGTCACTTTCCCTGTCTGTCTCTTTCCCTATCTGTCTCTTTCCCTCTCTTTCTCTGTCTGTCTCTTTCCCTCGCTATCCCTGTCTGTCTGTTTCCCAGTGTCTGTCTGTCTCTTTGTCTGTGTCTGTCTCTTTACCTGTCTGTGTCTGTCTCTTAACCTGTCTCTTTCCCTGTCAGTTTGTCTCTTTGTCTGTGTCTGTCTCTTTGTGTCTGTCTTTTACCCTGTCTATGTCTGTTTCTTACCCTGTCTGTGTCTGCCTCTTTCCCTGTCTGTGTATGTCTCTTTCCCTGTCTGTGTCTGTCTCTTTCCCTGGCTGCATTGTGACACGCCAACATTCCATATAAGGGCGTGGCCGCACATTCTTCTGAAGTTCTGGCTGCACTGTGGCTCCCAGCTCCATTTGCTTTAATGGAGACAGTTTTTTTGGTGAATAACTGTAAAGAGCTGGGTTAAAATTTCCCCTCAAAACATAGCCTATGACGCTCTCAGGGTCCAGGGGTGTGAGTGTGCAAAATTTTGTGGCTGTAGCTGCGACGGTGCGGATGCCAATCCCGAACATACACACACACATACATACACACATTCAGCTTTATATATTAGATAGAGCAAGCTCTGGAGCTGAGCCTGCAAAGCCAACATCTATGTAAAACAGAAGAAACTGCAGCTTGCTCCTATCGCTGATGTTTAACTATTTTAAAGGGAACCTGTCACCAGATTTGGTGACTATAAGCTGCGCCCACCACCAGTGAGTTCTTATATACAGCTTTCTAGAATGCTGTCTATAAGAACCCAGGCCGCTGTGTAGAATGTAAAAAAACACTTTTATAATACTCATCTAAGGGGCAATGGGTGTCGCTGCTTTCCTGTCCGGGGCCTCCTCTCTCCATTCCGACACCTCCTCTCTGCGGCAATCGCCGGCCTTCTTCTATTGGGGCCCGTGTCCTACGTCATCCACACTGGCTGGAATTGAGGTCCTGCACAGGCGCACTTTGATGTACCCTGTTCAGGGCAGATTAAAGTATTGTAGTGCGCATGTGCTGGCGGTCTTTACACTTTCCTCGCGCCTGCGCATGACAGTACTTTGCTCTGTCCTCAGTAGTGTGGATTAAAGTGCTTCTGCATAGAACCTCAATGTCTGCCTGTGTGGATGACGTAAGATGCATTATCCATACTGGGCTGAGTAGAAAGAAGACGGAAATTGCAGGAGAGAGGAGGCGCCAGAGTGGAGAGAGGAGGTGCCAGACCGGAGAGCAGCGACGCCCATCAGACTGGACCACCCCCTAGGTGAGTATTATAAAAGAGTTTTTTACATTATACAGAGTGTCCTGGGCTGTTATATACAGTATTCTGGAACACTGTATATAAGAGTTCACTGGTGGTGGCTGCAGCTTATAGTCGCGAAATCTGATGATAGGTTCCCTTGAATGGCATTAATCAGTGACAGTGCCATTTAAATGTTGCCTTAGCCCAAATTTTCCGGCAGCCTAATTAATTGCAGATGCTAATGGGTTATGGCAGTTGGAGGTCCCCATGATGACCTTCTCAGTCTTTCTATGTGGTCCAAGACAAATTTTGAAAATATACTATAATAAAAGAGTATTGCAATGTATAATATAAGAGATTAAATGATTGTAAAAAAATGTTTAAAAATAAATCGATAAATTGAATCACATCTTTTCTCAGAGATAAAAAAAATAATTAAGCATATTTGGCATTGGCTAATAAATGAAATTGTTATTTTTGGACTATGGTTTACTGTAAAGGTTCCGTCACACGCGACGATATATTGTGCAATCGCATGAGTGATCGCACCCGCCCTTGTCGTTTGTGCGTCACGGGCAATTTGTTGCCCGTGGTGCACAATGTCGTTAACCCCCGTCACACGTACTTACCTCCCTAACGGCGTCGCTGTCAGCAGCGAACATCCTCTTCCTGAAGGGGGAGGGACGTTCAACGTCACAGCAACGGCACACAGCGGCCGCCCAATAGAAGCGGAGGGGCGGAGATGAGCGGGATGTAACATCTTGCCCACCTTCTTCCTTCCTTAATGCCGGCGGGACGCAGGTAAGCTGTGTTCGTCGTTCCCGGGATGTCACACAGAGCGATGTGTGCTGCTTCAGGAATGACGAACAACCGGCGCGCAGAAGGAGGAACGACATTATGAAAATGAACGACGTGTCAACGAGCAACGATAAGGTGAGTATTTTTGTTCGTTATCAGTTGTTCGGTGGTGTCACCAACAATCACCGCACACCACGGGTGGCGTCACTGACAAAACTTCCCCTATATAATAATCCCCCTTTTCACTTGCGTGTGACGGACGAGTGCTCAGCCCCGGGTCTGGCTTCCCCTCGAGCCACCACCACGACCCCAGATCCAAGCATCTCGAGCAGCCCCCCTGCCGTGGTCTGTCCCCTGCCCGCAACATAATCATCTGCCTGGGCCTATATTAGGCTCACAAAGACACACCTGTGTCTTGGCATTAGGACTTAAGTTTTCCTGTTTCCTATCTGCCTGCAGCCTCCAGTGCTTTCGCTAGCTGCTTTCCAGTCTCCTGTATGGTAGTGGTCTCCAGTGCTTCTGCTACTTGCTTCCCAGTCTACTGTCTGCCTGTGCTCTCCAGTACTTCTACCTACTTCCTGGTCTCCTGCCTGCTTTCTGCCTTCAGTGCTTCTGCTACCTGCTTCCTGGTTTCCTGTCTGCCTGTTACCTCCAGTGTCTCTGATACCTGCTTCTCGGTCTCCTGTCCGCTTGCAGCCTCCAGTGCTTCTGCTACCTGCTGCCCAGTCTCCTGTCTGCCTGTGGCCTTCAGTGCTTCTGCTACTTGGTTCACAGTCTCCTGAATTCCTGTGGCCTCCAGTGCCTCTGCTACCTGCTTCTTGGTCTCCTGTATGCCTTTGGCCTGCAGTGCTTCTGCCACCTGCATCCCAGTCTCCTGTATGCCTGCAGCCTCCAGTGCCTCTGTTACTTGCTCCTTGGTCTCCTGTATGCCTGCCGCCTCCAGTGTTTCTGCTACCTGCTTCCCAGCTTCCTGTCTGCCTGCAGCCCTCGAGTGCCTCTGCTACTTGTTCTTTGGTCTCTTGTATGCCTGCAGCCACCAGTGCTTCTGCTTCCTGCTTCTCAGTCTCCAATCTGCCTGTGACTCTCAGTGCTTTTGCTACCTGTATTCTGGACTTGTATCTGCCTATGGCTTCAAGTGGCCTCCTATCTACCTGCAGCGTCCAGTGCTTTTGCTACCACCTTCATGGTCTCCTGTCTTCCTGCGGCTACCAATGTTCCTGCTACCTTGTTCCCAATTTGCTATCTGCCTGTGTCTTTCAGTGCTTTTGCTACCTTTCGGTCTGATATCTGTTTGTGGCTTTCAGTGTTTCTGCTACTTGCTTCCCTGTCTTCTCTCTTCCTGCAACCTCCAGAGCTTCTGCTACCTGCTTCCTGGTCTCCTGTCTGCCAGCTGCTTCTAGTGCTTCTGCTACCCACTCCCCATGTGTCTCACCTGCCTGCTGCACCGACAGCCATGTGCCTACTTGGAGGATCCACCACACCAGATGAGCCGAAAAGCACAGCTGGAAATGTACCGCCCCGCGGCCTCGGCTGCGACCGCCGAGCCGCTCGGATCCGTGCTTGTACTGCGGGCGGTGGCTCGAGCCACTCACGGACCCAGGGGTCATGTCGCTCTGCAAGGGGGGGTTGGCGCTACGCACGGGGGAAGGCGGGTGTTTGGTTTTCGGATGATTGTTCGTGACGCCACCCACGGGTTGTGGTGATGGTGGACACCACCGCTGCCATAAAGGTACGGGGACTCCCGGGAGCTGTGTAGTGGCGCAGCTAGGTATTGACCCCTCCGTGGGTAGGGAATGTTGGTCCCAGGGCCCGGTTGTGCGAGGACCAGGGTGCAGGGCACAGGGTTGAAGTGCGGCGCGGTGCGGTGCCAGATGGCACTGGTGTACTCACGATTAAACCACACAGAGTCACTGGTAAACCAAACGGAGGGATGGACGGGGCCCGCAGAAGCTGCAGCTTCCTAGTCGGGTTGGCAATGTCCACCTTTCTCCTGCACCTGTGTTTGTAGTGTGACCACTGTGCCTGGGCACTGGTAGTCCACTCCCCAGTGTGTATGTGTCGTAGGAGCCCCTTTTACCCGCAGACGCTGGCCCTTGGATCTCTGGCCTCTGACGGTGGCTCTTATCCGGACGGGTTGGGCTGTTGCCTTCAATCGGGACTTTGGTGGGAATTAACCCCTGAGGTCCAGACTGCAATCAGTTAATTTGACTATGGTGGTGGCGTATAGCCTAGCTCGGGGTCGGAGTACCCTGTGTGGTGCTCCGGTATCCTGTTGGCTCCCCAGTTGGGTTCCGGCGGGCCGCTACCCTGTCCCGGTCCCTCACGGTTCCACCGGTCGTATTCCCGGTCTCCTGCAGGCGGCCACTGCCGTCTGCCTGCCTGACTGTTTGGGGGGGTCCTAGGCTCCAACCCAGGCCCCGCGCAGAACCGTACTCCACTACTCTCCACTCTACTGTACTGAACTGAACTGTCTACTGTTTTCCTTCCTCAGGCCAGCAGACTCCTCGGGGGGGCGTGTCTTTCCGCCTGACTCCGCCCACCTGGTGTGCCTGTCTGACTCTGAGGGAGGCAATCAGGTCTTTGTGGTTGACTGGTGGTACCTATCTAGTGTGTGGGGGGGTGCGGTGAGTGTAGTAACCTGTGACCCCTGGGTAAACTATGGGTAAACCTGACAGCAGGTGCTAATTTCCCCTAAAGCACCAAGGTGAAACCAAGCATTACACATTTCATTTTGAAATCAATGGTCTTTCCGTGAGATACATCGATGTGTCAAATCCATCACTAGACATTCTTCACAGCTGATCTTCGCTCTGGGTAACAATTGAGGTTCCTGAAAGGAAGACTTTGCACTATTAACTCAAAATTTCCTAATGGAGTACTTAAAAAAGTTTTTTTTATAGGCCAGACCATGTTCTTTACTGCCATAACCAGATAATACAAAGTCTCTGAGATGATCAGTGAGTGATAGCTCCACCGTCAAAGTGAGAAAATGGCTGTCTGCTACCGGTTACAGCCAACGTCTTGATCACAGATTTACAAGATCCACACACGGCTCCTCTTCACAGTTCTCCCAACCAAGAGAAGTTTGCAAGGTGACATTCTCATTACCATGGAGCCAGACACTTAGTAACTGTACAAAAAAAACTGTGCGAAAATGTTCATCTTTTTATTAACACACCGCGCCTGTAATGATGTTCTTTTTTTTATGTCAGCAGAATACTTTTCTTTTTTTTTTTTACCTCCACTCAAACAGTTTTCTGGCAAGTCTACCTGTTTACTCCTTTGGATCTGGGAAGGAAATGAAACATCTTCAGGGACAGCCTGCCAAGAAGTTTACATTCTCAAAGGCTACATTAATCAAGCTAAAATTCGCCTTTCAACACCTCGCAACTTTAACGCAGCAAAGGAATGTCAATAGAGGAGAAGAAAAAAAATTGCATTTCGAAAAAAAAAAAAACTCCTGACGCCTGCTAAGGGATATTTGTAAGAAAAATCTGCAAACTATGATGTTCGGAGATAAAATGGTTCCCATGTCACGGCGGTTCAAAGAATAAATTGGTCTCTCGCAGTCAGTCTAGGTGGTCAGCTGTCAAAGTGAAATTTAATTTAGCAGTACAAATAGACAAGATATGTCAGTAGAAGTGCTTTGTGAAGATCCCGCGGAATTCCCTAAATAAAAACTCTTTTATATGCAGCGGACGGACGATTATATTAAAACACTATTTCCTTTAAGGAACTGTCCATCTCCAAGACGTGTGACAGAGCCTTAATGATTTAAGTCTACCTCGGGGAAAGGCATGGATGATTAACACAGTAGGCGCCAGAATATTTTTATCAATGATGCGACAGATGTGTGTTTAAATCCGGCCAACGTGAGCGCTATGTGATTTTCGCGGCTGCGTTTGGATCAGATGTTGTGATGAAGCAAGCGAGGCATGAAGCTCACATTGATCATTTTAGTGTCTACTACCTACCTCAGGGTTCCCCAACTCCAGTTCTCGAGGGCCGCCAACAGTGCATGTTTTAAGGATTTCCTTAGCATTGCATGGGTGTTGGAATCATCAACTGTGCAGGTGATTAAATTATCACATGTGCAATACTAAGGAAAACCTTAAAACATGCACTGTTGGCGGCCCTTGAGGACTGGAATTGGGGATCCATGGCCTACCTGCTTAACCCTCCATCACATAGAATATCGGTTCTAACGAGTTCACATACAATGTGACTGTCAGCTGCAGGCTAGAAAAATACCTATAATATCTAATGTTTGCCATTTCAGTGCTCTAAAAGTAATCAGTGACCTTCATAGGGATGTAATAAAAGAGACTACACATAATCAGGTGCAAAAAACCCATTTACTTAACATAAAACTAATAACTCTGAAATACAAACATTTCAAAACTCCCGCCAAATAGTCCCCAGTTAGACTCTTTCAAAAAATTCTACAAAGAAAATTTATGGAAACAAACTTAATTTTAAGGTACCTTAAGTACTATTATACACATATTCAATCAGAATTAGATCCTGAAGTTTCCCCAGAAAAATTACACTTGCAGAGCATGTGATGAATAAAAACATAAAATACCAACCTTATTGAGTGTGACGTGTTCACACACAATGAGCCTGAGAGATTAGCGCAGTTATATCTGTCCTCCTGAAGCTCTGCAATCCAACTGTGGTCTGAGGTTTCACAGAGCTGCTAGAGATAGGAGACTACCTGGAGGGAGGGGATTTCCTCACAATCTGGTGAGGAAGGAGAAATGAAAGTAAAAGAGATGTACCTGTCAGGCCTATTGTATGTGACGGAGGGTTAATGTTATTAAAAAAAAAAAAGAATATAAGAAAAAACTAATTCAGGAATCAGACAACAGATGAGCGCATCATTTAAAGAGGACCATCCACCCGGATTTTCATATAAGATTTGCTCATATTTATTAACCACAGTTAAAAATTTGGGGAAATATTGGCAAAGTCGGTGAGTTTGAATCTTAAGGGTACTTTATATAAAACGATATCGCTAACGATATATCGTTGGGGTCATGGTGTTCGTGATGCACATCCGGCGCCGTTAGCGATATCGTTGTGTGTGACTAAAAGGAGTGACAATCAACGATCTCAAAAACGCCAAAAAACGTTGATCATTGACACGTCGCTCCTTATCATAATATCGATGGTGGTGCATGCCGCTGGTTGTTCGTCGTTCCTGCAGCATCACACATGGCTATGTGTGACACTGCAGGAGCGAGGAACATCTCCTTACCTGCGTCCACCAGCAATGAGGAAGGAAGGAGGTGGGTGGCATGTTCCGGCCGCTCATCTCCGCCCCTCCACTGTTATTGGGCGGCCGCTTTGACGCCGAATGAACCTCCCTCTTAAAGGAGAGATTGTTCGGTGTCTCCAGCGACATTGCTAAGCAGGTACGTGCATGTGACGCTGCCATATCGATATTGTTTGCTACGGCAGCAATCACCACATGTCGCAAGAACGACGGGGGCAGGTGATATCTCTCGCGACATCGCTAGCAATCGCTAGCGATGTCGCAGTGTGTAAAGCACCCTTTAAAGAGGACCAACCACCAGGATTTTCATATAAGATTTGCTCATATTTATTAACCACAGTTACAAATTACAAATTTGGGGGGAAATTGTCAAAGTCGGTGAACTTGAATCTTAAAGCGTACAAACCACCAGGATTTTCCTATATAAACTAAAGCCAGTGCTATACTGGCACTATCATGCTGATTCTATACATACCTTTAGTTGTGAGATCGGATGTATAGTTTCTGAAATACAGGCAAGTAAAATTTGTGAAATGCACTGTTATTTGATTGATAGGTGAACGGAATATCTAATAAGTAGATCGGGATTTGCTAGTTATTCCTGCCCCTATCTGCCTGCCTGTTGTCAGGCTTCCACCAGGGTGCGCAAAAGCAGAATAGAGATAGAACTCCAAAGAGTAGTTAGAATAAAGCCCACAAAGGGGCACACAAATCAGTGAAAGGGTAGTCAGCAAGCCTAAAGCGGGTTTTACACACTGTGACATCGCTAGCCGATGCTAGCGATGCCGAGCGTGATAACACCCGCCCCCGTCGTATGGCCGATATGTGGTGATCGCTGCAATAGCGAACATTATCGCTACGGCAGCGTCACATGCACATACCTGCTCTGCGACGTCGCTGTGACCGGCGAGCCACTTCCTTTCTAAGGGGGTGGTTCGTGCGGAGTCACAGCGACGTCACAGCAGCATCACTGAATCCAATAGAAAAGGAGGGGCGGAGATGAGCGGCCGGAACATGCCGTCCACCTCCTTCCTTCCTCTTTTTCCGGTGGAGGCAGGTAAGGAGATGTTTGTCACTCCTGCGGTGTCATACACAGCGATGTGTGCTGCCGCAGGAACGACAAACAACATCGTACCTGTCGCTGCAGCGATATTATGGAAATAACCGACATGACAACAAGCAACGATTTTTGACGTTTTTGTGCTGGTTGATCGTCGCTCATTTGCGTTACACGCTGTGATGTAACGGCGCTGGATGTGCATCATTAACGACCCCGACGATATCTCGTTGCCGATGTCGCAACGTGTAAAGCCCGCTTTAGTCTTAACCAGGAAGTCACGTCTGAAAAAAGGAGTGAGTAAGCCGTAAACAGGGGGAAGCACAATGGTCAGAAACCAAGAGGTAACGTCAGAAGAAAAAAGGGGAAGTAGAGCTGTGGTCAGGAAACGTTACCGAGGTCAGAGGCTGGGAGAGCAAGTAAGTACAAAAGAGCGGGAAGGGACAAAGACACAGAACAGGACCGGGGTCTGGGAGACAGGGCAGACAAACAGTACAAGCAAAACGGAGGTCAGGGAGAGGTAAGTTGGGTAGCAGGATGGATCAGGGCTAACTCACAAGAACCAGTTGTGCACGCTGCAGAACAGGAAGTATTACTGGTAGCGTTCCGGAGGAATCCACACCATAATAAAGCGGCGTGAATTTCAGAACAAGGCACAACAGAACAGACCCCTCCCACCTGACTTAACCCCATCATAGCCAAGCTACAGTCATGACACCTGTCCTTCCTTCTCCTGTCCTTCTTTTCTCACTCCTCCCCCTGTAATAACAGAAACAGAAGGAGGAAGGACAGGCAGCAGACAGGGGCGGGAATAACTAGCAAAACCCGACCCACCTATTAGATATTCTGTAGTTGCTATCAGTCAAGTATCAGTGCATATCACAACTTTACTTGCCTGTATTTCAGAAACTATAAGTCCGATCTCACAACTAAAGGTCGGTATAGAATCAATGTGATAGCACCAGTATAGCACTGGCTTTAGTTTATACAGGAAAGTCCTGGTGGCAGGTCCTCTTTATGATTCAAATTCAACAACTTTGCCAATCCCCCCCCCCATTTTTAATTGTGACTAATAAATTTGAAGAAATCTTAAAAGTAGAAGCTTGTAATTACTCGGAATATAGACATGGGTGAGAGGAGAGTGAGAAAGGGGACCCAGCTGACCATAAGAGCTTATGGTCACGGGTGTGTCAGGGTTGACAGCCAACCCTGTGGTGTCTGGCTGCAAAAGGTCACTGCTCCTTGATGTTCCGTGCTTTCCTCTGTGGTGTGAATGGATTTTTCTGTGTCTTCTTTGTTAGGATTTACTCTTTCCCCTTTAGGACCATGCGGAGATCTTTTTCTTTCAGCTGCTATCATCATTATCTCTCACACTCTGTCTTTAAACACCTGCATTTCCCCTTGGTATGCTGCTGAAGACAGAGTTTGTTTCTATACGGTCCTGATTGCAAATGTCGTGGGCGGAGAGGGAGCCGTCGCTGCTGCGCTCTCGCTGGTGCTCTGGTCCGGCGCTGCTGCAGCCTGCTGCTTGCTGCTCGCTGCTCGGTGGCTCGAGCGGGGGGCCGGATCCGGGGACTCGAGCGGCGCTCCTCGCCCGTGTGTGAAAGGGGTAGTTTTTGGGATTGGGGAAGTTGGTTCATGACGCCACCCACGGTTTGTGGTGAGGTTGGGACACCACCGCTGCTCTGGACGGGGATCCCGGGAGCGATGACAGGGAGCAGCCGAGATGTTTCTCTCCCCTCCGTGGGTAGGGGGGTTTTTGGGTGGTCCCGGGGCCTGGTGAGGGTAACTGGAGAGTGGATGGCAGGGTTTGGTGAGGTGCAGGGTCGCGGGGGCAGCGCGGTGCCAGATGGCACGGTGGTACTCACTCAGCCAATAACGTATACGGAGTCTCTGGTAAAACAAATGGCTGGATGGACGGGTCCCGCAGTCGGCTGTAGTGGTCACTCCCGGTAGGTTGGCGGTGACTGCCTTTCCCTGCACCTGTAGTGTGTTTTCGGCCCCGATGGCATCCCACCGGTAACCCGCTCCCCAGCGTGGATAGATGCCGAGGGAGCCCCTTTTGCCCGCAGGCTCTGGCCCTGGGAACTGTAGCCTTGGCGGTGACTGTATTCCCCTTCACGGTTGAGCGGTTGCCTTCAATCGGGTCTTTGCTGCTGGGAAACCCCGGAGGTTCCCGTCGCTGACGGATTTGACTAGTTTTACGGCAACTCCAAGCCTGGTCGGGGTCTGTAGGCCCTGCCGGATGGTGCTGGCGTCTCTTCGCTCCCCGGTTCGGTACCAGCGGGCCACCGCCCATCCCCGGTCCTACGGTTCCGCGACGATCGGCCCCTCCTGCAGACGGTCACCACCGTCTGCCAATCTTGCTGTATGTGCCCGGGCCACGTACCCAGACACGGTCAGGCTGCTCCTCTACTACCACTTTTCTCCTCACTCTTTCACCTCCCTAGCTGTTCTGACTTCCTTTCCAGCCTCCAGGACTGTGAACTCCTCGGTGGGTGGGGCCAACTGCCTGGCTCCACCCCACCTGGTGTGGACATCAGCCCCTGGAGGGAGGCAACAAGGATTTGTGTGTGACTGATGTGCCTAACCGGGGTGTGGGATGTGTTGTTGAAGTACATGTGACGACCTGACTTGTCCAGGGCGCCACACAAACACTGTTGTATGTTGCTGTTGTTCTCTCTAAGTCATCTTGGAAATAAGTTGCTTGTGTTTTCCGGTTTGTTTTCCCTGTGAGTTCTTTAGGACTTACTGGGGTTGACTAGCACTCATCCCACCCATTCATTGCCTTAAGGCCCAGTTCAGGGTCAGCCAGGGCCAGGTATCCAGCTCGGGGCCTAAGCGCAGAATCTATCTAAGGACATCAGGGGAGCCAGGGACCAGTGGAAGATTTTACTCTACAGGAGAAAGAGAGCGAGTGAGTCTGAGAGAGAGAGAGAGAGAGAAAGAGAGGAGCCTAATGACCATAGGAGCTTACACTCTACAGGAGAGAGAGAGGACCCTGCTGATCATAAGAGTTTACACTCTACAGGAGAGAGAGAGAGAGAGAGAGAAGCCCAATGACCATAAGAGCTTACACTCTACAAGAGAGAGAGACTTACCCCTGGAAATCTGTGGAGGCCTCAGTACTTACCAAAACTGTACAAGATGTGATAATCCACAAGATGTCATAGCTACATGACATTATGGGCAAGTGTGTGTGGCCACACAAAAAGTCATTAGCCTACTCTCTAATGCTTCACAAGCCTGATTCTGAGCAATTATTTTCTTGTGAATCAAGACTCAAAGTGTGCATATTCACCTGAAACCATCTTTCAGAAAATTCAACTTGAACTTGATCCTCCGCAGATCAATCCAGTCATCTCTACTTCTGACCAATTTATGGATTAGTAATTATGGTAAAAGATTAAGTACAAAGTAGAAGAAAATTAAACTTGTACTTTGGCCCCAATTCATCAAAGCAATTTTTACAGAATTTTAAGTCTAAAAATTTTGAAGTTGTGCAAAAATGTTGGCACTTTTGGCATTTACACTCCATTTTCTTCCACCTATTCAAAACTGGATGGATTTGGGGCGTGATGGGGCGCAGACGGGCTGTGATGCTACGGCTCATCTAATTCATTACTTACAGTCATATGAAAAAGTTTGGGCACCCCTATTAATGTTAACCTTTTTTCTTTATAACAATTTGGGTTTTTGCAGCAGCTATTTCAGTTTCATATATCTAATAACTGATAGACTGAGTAATATTTCTGGATTGGAATGAGGTTTATTGTACTAACAGAAAATGTGCAATCCGTATTTGAACAAAATTTGACCGGTGCAAAAGTATGGGCACCTCAACATAAAAGTGACATTAATATTTTGTAGATCCTCCATTTGCAAAAATCACAGCCTCTAGTCGCTTCCTGTAGCTTTTAATGAGTTCCTGGATCCTGGATGAAGGTAGATTTGACCATTCCTATTTACAAAACACTTCCAGTTTAGTTAAGTTTGATGGTCGCCGAGCATGAACAACCGCTTCACATCATCCCACAGATTTTCAATGATATTCAGGTCTGGGGACTGGGATGGCCATTCCAGAACATTGTAATTGTTCCTCTGCATGAATGCCTGAGTAGATTTGGAGCGGGGTTTTGGATCATTGTCTTGCTGAAATATCCATCCCCTGCGTAACTTCAACTTCGTCACTGATTCTTGCACATTATTGTCAAGAATCTGCTGATACTGAGTTGAATCCATGCTACCCTCAACTTTAACAAGATTCCCGGTGCCGGCATTGGCCACACAGCCCCAAAGCATGATGGAACCTCCACCAAATTTTACTGTGGGTAGCAAGTGCTTTTCTTGGAATGCCATGGTTTTTTGCCTCCATGCATAACGCCTTTTAGTATGACCAAACAACTCAATCTTTGTTTCATCAGTCCACAGGACCTTCTTCCAAAATGTAACTGGCTTGTCCAAATGTGCTTTTGCATACCTCAGGCGACTCTGTTTGTGGCGTGCTTGCAGAAACGGCTTCTTTCGCATCACTCTCCCATACAGCTTCTCCTTGTGCAACGTGCGCTGTATTGTTGACCGATGCACATTGACACCATCTGCAGCAAGATGAAGCTGCAGGTCTTTGGAGGTGGTCTGTGGATTGTCCTTGACTGTTCTCACCATTCTTCTTCTCTGCCTTTCTGATATTTTTCTTGGCCTGCCACTTCTGGGCTTAACAAGAACTGTACCTGTGTTCTTCCATTTTCTTACTATGTTCTTCACAGTGGAAACTGACAGGTTAAATCTCTGAGACAACTTTTTGTACCTTCCCCTGAAAAACTATGCTGAATAATCTTTGTTTTCAGATCATTTGAGAGTTGTTTTGAGGACCCCATGATGCCACTCTTCATAGGAGATTCAAATAGGAGAATTACTTGCAAGTGGCCACCTTAAATACCTTTTCCCATGATTGGATACACCTGCCTATGAAGTGCAAAGCTCAATGACGTTACAAAACCAATTTAGTGCTTTAGTAAGTCAGTAAAAAGTAGTTAGGAGTGTTCAAATCAAGAAATTGATAAGGGTGCCCATACTTTTGCACGAGTCAAATTTTGTTTAAATGCAGATTGCACATTTTCTGTTAGTACAATAAACCTCATTTCAATCCAGAAATATTACTCAGTCCATCAGTTATTAGATATATGACACTGAAATAGCAAAACCCCAAATTGTTATAAAGAAAAAAGGTTAACATTAATAGGGGTGCCCAAACTTTTTCATATGGCTGTATATCAGAAATATTACACCACCCAGAGGCGCACACGTTGCTCATTGGACACTCCTAATTCATGAAGAGACGTGAACCTCATCATGAATCAGATTGCACCATGCTTCTTCATCAAGAAGACCATCAAGAATATCGCTGGTCTTGAAGAATCGAGGCCTCAGTGTGAAGTATCCTACAACCATCACCACTTTGTTGCGCCTTCCAAGAAGACTCTTTGTATAACTTCTTCAATTCTTTTCCAAACCACTTAATCCGGCCTCTGACAGTCATAAACCACAAGAAAACAAAAATTGTGCCCGCCTGCTCGGAGAGCAGAAAACAGAATCCAACAATCATAGTTTCTATTAGTCGGAAATATCCTCAGACTTTGTTAGCACTTTTTTATTCTTCAATCAAGCATATCATACTGCTGTAACTGCTTTTATGGTTTGTTTTATTGTTGTAATATAGAATTAAAAAGTCTTAACAAAATCTGTGGTTACTAAAAATTAGCAGAACTGGTGATTACTGCATTAATAGAATAATATAAATTGGTGGCGCAGAGATGCTTCTTTGGCGTTGTACATTGCTCCTTTCTCCTGATGCTACAACAAAGAACCAAAGGGTAGGTGTCACGTTAGGTACGGGGAAGTACCAAGCGAATGTCCAAAAAGGAAGGGAAGGGAAACCCTGTGTCTAGGGAAAAGGGAAGCTGGTGACCCCTGACCCAACCTACTGCTGGTCCTTGGGGTCCCTCACCACGCTAGATAGGTTCAGCACCTATGTGCCCTGCTAAATACCTGACCCTAGGTATCCCTAGTGCTGGGCCCTATAGGGACCAGATGGGATGAGCTCTTCATCCACCATACTAAACTCTGTAGATGACACGAAGATGACACACGGGGAAAATGCATGGACCACATATCTACCGATGACTCAGGTCGAAGTTCCGCAAAGTATTCAGCAACAATACCACAGAAGAGTACAAGCCTCCTGCTTGAATAAACTGAAAATATCACCAGCACCAGTCCAAGAAAGGGTTATTTAAGCACCAAGAGAATGCTGATGATCAGCAGCTGGGTGCAGGGCGAGCTGCTGCTGGGACCAAAAGGGGAGAGATGAATCCAGCAGGAAAGCTACCTATACCAATGAATACTGACAGCAGGAACAATGGAAAGTCAGGGAGCATTCTGTGTAGCCAAACACTGTGACCTTCTATGACCAGAAACCACATGACTTGTGCAGAGGTTGGGACATAAATTTTACCAATCAAAGCCCAGTTATAAACTAAGACCACCCAACGTGTTCCCTTCTAACAATGCACAGTTCTCTCAGCTGAACACAATGGAAGAAATGAACTACCGCAAACCATATGCGTGGTGCATTTTGCGAGTTCCATCACTTACTATCAAACATCATTTCAAATCCTGCAAAGGGGCACAAGATCACCAAAAATTCTCACTCTAAATCAAATTTTGAAATAAAAAAAAGAGTTTTTGTGGAACAGTCACATTGCATGGATAAAGGCCGCTTTACACGCTGCGATATCGTGACCGATATCGCTAGCGTGGGTACCCGCCCCCATCGGTTGTGCGACACTGGCAAATCGCTGCCTGTGGCGCACAACATCGCGCGGACCCATCACACTACTTACCTGCCTAGCGACGTCGCTGTGACCGGCGAACCACCTCCTTTCTAAGGGGGCGATTCGTTCAGCGTCACAACGACGTCACAGCAGCGTCACTGAACCGTCGCCCAATAGAAGCGGAGGGGCGGAGATGAGCGGGACGTAACATCCCGCCCACCTTCTTCCTTCCGCATTGCGGGCGGGAGGCAGGTAAGGAGAGGTTCCTCGTTACTGCGGTGTCACACGGAGCGATGTATGCTGCCGCAGGAACGAGGAACTACATCGTACACGCAGCAGCAACGATATTAGAGAATGGACCCCCATGTCACCGATGAGCGATTTTGCACGTTTTTGCGACGATGCAAAATCGCTCATAGGTGTCACACGCAACGGCATCGCTACAGCGGCCGGATGTGCGTCACAAAATCTGTTACCCCAACGAGATCACTTGAGCGATGTCGTAGCGTGTAAAGCGGCCTTAAGGCTGGTTTCTGTTCTATGCATGCTCCTTATAGTTGCAATGGTGTACTGAAGAGTGAGTAAGGCTAAAGAAATATCTAATTTCCTCTATAAAATTAACATCCCATACGCTCTGCTTGTATTACAATCATGTTATCCTCATTATGGTTTTAATGCCCCATTGAAAATAATTGCACCATTGAATCTTATTGCTACCGTTAATGCAAGTGCTCAGTTGAAAATCATTGGCTTCTCCTGATCTGAGGCAGGAGCTGCTCAACAGAGATTCTAGGAAATGTAAGATAAATGGGTAAGCTAACCTTTCCTTTACTGCAAGCAAACAATGACTAGTAATGACGTATATGGCCATAATAGATTTCCATCCTCTGATCCTCCTGTTGCACCAGGGTCGGAGCAAGGAGAGATGGGCAAAGATCGAGTGGACTAAGAAGCAATTTTGTAATGCAAACTTGCCAACTTTGGCATCCTCTAATGAAGGAGTATTACAGTCATATGAAAAAGTTTGGGCACCCCTATTAATCCAATTGAATATATCAGCTCACCGTGTAAGGCTCAGTCCTGGTTTCGTCCTGGAGCACGGACAGGCACTGCCACAGCCCGGTAAAACATGAAAGAAGAAAGGATGTCCAGCTCTTCAGGCAAGGAAAACCAAGATCTTTATTTCATTATGCAGACACAACGAATGGCATGACCAGCACTACGCGTTTCAGGTCACCCTTAGTGTTTTCACCTGAAACGCGTAGTGCTAGTCATGCCATTCGTTGTGTCTGCATAATGAAATAAAGATCTTGGTTTTCCTTGCCTGAAGAGCTGGACATCCTTTTTTCTTTCATCACCCCTATTAATGTTAACATTTTTTCTTTATAACAATTTGGGTTTTTACAACAGCTATTGTTTGAATGTTTTGCAAAAATTATGGCATTCTTGCCAAACCTTCTGAAATGATTGGGAGGCTCCCATAACAATAGGAGATTTCTTGGATTACCGGAAGAGTGGGAAAATCTGTAGGGTCTTCAAACCCTACAGGGTGGAATTTGGGCTTTAAGAGAGCAGAAGATGGTTGCGGATGAAGTGCACCAAAACTGAAAACCATGGCTGGAGATACAGTCATATGAAAAAGTTTGGGCACCCCTATTAATGTTAACCTTTTTTCTTTATAACAATTTGGGGTTTTGCAGCAGCTATTTCAGTTTCATATATCTAATAACTGATGGGCTGAGGAATATTTCTGGATTGAAATGAGGTTTATTGTACTAACAGAAAATGTGCAATCCGCATTTAAACAAAATTTGACCGGTGCAAAAGTATGGGCACCTCAACATAAAAGTGACATTAATATTTTGTAGATCCTCCTTTTGCAAAAATAACAGCCCCTAGGGAGTTGGTAATCCCTGACTGAACCTAACGCTGGTTTATGGGGTCCCTCATCATCCTAGATAGGTTCCACACCTATGTGCCAAGCCGTATACCTGTCCCTAGGCTGCCCTGATCTGGGCCCTAGTTAGGGAATGGATGGGATGAGCTCTTTGTCAACCCCACTAGGAACTAAAGGACACACAGAGGTAACCATCAAGGGAAAACCACACACAACTTATCTCTAGTTGTCTCAGGGAGAGAAACTGCAACAGCCGCCAAGATTCTCCATCACCGAGTAATAGGAAGTGAAGGTATATATAAAGACAAGGAAAGTACTGATGAACAACAGCTGACAGGCTGAACAACGTTACAGGGTCCTAAAAGGAAAAGGATGAAAACCAAGCAGGCATGATATAAGGTCAGGGTGCAGTTTGTGGTTCTAGGTAAGGAGCAGAAGGGATGAGGTCTTCATCAACCCCACTAGGCACTAAAGGACACACAGGGATAACAAACAAGGGAAAACCACACACAACTTATCTCTAGTTGTCTCAGGGAGAGAAACTGCAACAATCACCAAGATTCTCCTGATGTATGCAAGCCGCCTGCTTGCACTGAGGACTTGATAAAGATGTATCAAATATCACCAGCACCGAGTATTAGGAAGTGAAGTCATATAAAGATAAGGGAAGTGCTGATGAACAGCATCTGAGAGGCTGAACAATGCCACAGGGTCCTAAAAGGAAGTGGATGATAACCAAGCAGGAATGTGCAGGGAGCAGTTCGTGCAGCCGAATGCTGTGATCTTCTATAGCCGGACACCACAGGACTGCCTGTCTTCCGTGACACACCCATGACAGGTGCATTGGATACAGTAATTTTCAAGTCGGTCCTGGAATATGGCTTCAGTGGAGTAAACACGGATAAATGGTAGACATTGATACATTATATATTTTTTTAAATTTCTGTTTCTATATTTATAATCAAGTGTACTAATGCATACTAAAACCATAAAGAAAATGTGCCTCCCCTCGGTATTGTAACCAATAAGTACAATGTGCCCCATAAAAGAAATCTGTCACTACTTTGAACTTTTTAAACTGTTAATATGGGCATACAGGTTATAGAATGCTGAAAAAATCCATTGCTTTATGTCTCATATCAGATGCCTTGTGAAAATATCATCTTTTATCACTATATGTAAATGAGCTCTTCCAGGCTATGGGGCAGATGCTGCCTGGAAGATAACTCCGCCTCCAGAGCTTATTTTAAATAAAAGGAGTGTTACCAGTGTGAGACAAGTAACTAACAGAGAAAATGAGAAATGAAATTTGACATTTTTCAAACACATTTTTTGCAGCTCCCTGAGCTCTACTTCATTGCAACTATGTTGCAACACTGCTTTTAAGTTGGAGGCTGAAGTGAAGAGGAATGTGCAGCAGTGTCAGTTATAATCACACACAGATCTGTAGTAAGAGCAGAGAGCGGCCGTCACACATCACACTGGTAACGCCCCTTTTATTTATAATAAGCTCTGGAGGCGGAGTTATCTTCCAGGCAGCCTCCGCCCCATAGCCTGGAAGAGCTCATTTACATAAAGTGATAAAAGATGATATTTCAACAACAAGGCATCTGATATCAGAAAGGCAGGTATGACATTTTTTAGCATTCTATAACCTGTATGCCCATATTAACAGTTTAAAAAGATCAAAGAGGTGACAGATTCCCTTTAAAGTATCAGAAACCATTAGGCTCTCAACAACAATATATGTAAAGAACAAAAAAAAGTAAAGTTAACCTGTCAAAGCCGAATATGATCAGTGATTCTCATCTTTTTAAAGAGAAAACACATGAAAAGATCCCGGTACAGGGGTTATCATCATGAGACAACTCATTTAAGGTCAATCAGAGGCGTTTTCCGCTGTGAATTGAGGACAAATCCCAGTTCCTAAAGGTCCAGTCACACTAAGCAACTTACCAGCGATCCCAACAACGATAGGGATCGCTGGTAAGTTGCTAGGAGGTTGCTGGTGAGCTGTCACACTGCGACGCTCCAGCGATCCCACCAGCAACCTGACCTGGCAGGGATCGCTGGAGCGTGGCTACACGAGTTGCTGGTGAGCTCACCAGCAACCAGTGACCAGCCCCCAGTCTCCTAGTTACAGCACACATCAGGTTAATTAACCCGATGTGTGCTGCAGCTAAATGTGCACAGAGCAGGGAGCAGCGCACACTGCTTAGTGCTGGCTCCTTGCTCTCCTAGTTACAGCACACATCGGGTTAATTGCCTGATGTGTGCTGCAGCTACATGTGCACAGAGCAGGAGCCGGCAGCACAGGCAGTGAGAGCGGAGGAGTCTGGTATCAAAGGTAAATATCGGGTAACCAAGGACAGGGCTTCTTGGTTACCCGATGTTTACATTAGTTACCAGCCTCAGCAGAAGCCGGCTCCTGCTGCCTGCACATTCAGTTGTTGCTGTCTCGCTGTCACACACAGCGATCTGTGCTTCACAGCAGGACAGCAACAACTAAAAAATGGCCCAGGACATTCAGCAACAACCAACGACCTCACAGCAGGGGCCAGGTTGTTGCTGGATGTCACACACAGCAACATCGCTAGCAACGTCACAAAAGTTGTTCGTTACCAGCGATGTTGCTAGCGATGTTGCTTAGTGTGACGGGGCCTTAAGGCACGATTTGTGCACACTTATGAAGAGCTTTTGAAGAAATGATATAGGGAATTATGACTAAGCCTTGAAAATTAATCTCTTCCGAACTGTGACTGACACAAATAATGGAATGAAATGGCATTTCTGATTAACTAATTAATTTATCACAATCTCGTTCACTTCTCACATTAAAAGAAAGTTTTGTCATCAGATCTGACACGAGTCTTAGGTACGTCTTAACTGAGATCTTACGGAATGTCCCCGGGATTTGACTTCTATAAAACTTTGCACCACACAAGTTTGTTCTTTGATTTTGTAAATGTATGAAAAATACAAAAATGTCCCAATAGGTGACAAATATGAGTAGATGACAATTTACAGCAAATGTCAACATTATTGGAAATGGAGACGGTGGGAGGAAAGAGTCAGCGGAGGCCCAGGAGGCCACCTTCATACCACGACAAGCGAGGGACGAGGCGAGATTACTACTTTATCCTTCTGGTTGTTATGCTCTAGAGTCCTAAAGCCAACAATGCTATTCGTGTTGCATAAATTTGCCACAAATCAAACTTAACAGCAAATCTGGCAAACCAAATTTTGTCTCAGAATTGCTCACCAAAAGTGAGTTGTCCATCAACTCAAGCAATGAGTTTCCAATGCTCATTGGTATAGGTAGCTTTCATGCTGGATTCATCTCTCCCTTCCACCCAGCTGATGGTCATCAGTATTCTCTTGATACTTAAATACCCCTTCCTTCCTTGGACTGGTGCTGGTGATATTTTCAGTTCATTCAAACCTTGGTTGCAAGTAGGTGGCTTGTACTCCTCTGAGGTATCATTGCTGATAACTTTGCTGAACTTCTACCTGAGTTATCTAATAATAAGTAGTACATGCTTTTTCCCCTGTGTGTCACAGTTTCACCTCCCCGTCCACATGGCTCGGGGGTGAAGCCTTCTCCCGGGCCTCACTTCCGGAGCTGGGATGCTTTAAATACTTGTCATCTCCGGTGAACCAGTGCCGGCTATAAGCTTAGCGCTGCTTTACCTGTGAGTGCTGGTCCCTGTAAGTGTGATCCTGATCCGTTCCCTCTCTGTGCCCTAAGCCTCTGTCTGTGTTCTGTCCCCTAGTCCAGGGTTCCCCAACTCCAGTCCTCAAGGCCTACTAGCAGTGCATGTTTTCAGGATTTCCTTAGCATTGCACTGCTGTTGGAACCAGCACCTGGGCAGGTAATTACATTAACACCTGTGCAATACTAAGGAAATCCCAAAAACCTGCACTGTTGGTCGGCCTTGAGGACTGGAGTTGGGGACCTCTGCCCTAGTCGTTCTGCCATTCCTCTGTCCCACCTCCTTCCTTCCCACAATAGCCCTGGTTGTTCCCCCCCTCTCCTACCTCCCCACTCGGTTCTTTCCTCTGGTACTGACCTCGGCCTGATTTTGACTCCTCCTCTGCTAGTTCCTCCGGTCTTCCTGCTGCCCGTACTGTGTATGACCCGGACCCGTCTAACCATCCCTCACATGCCCCACAGCTTCAGCTGTCGGGCTGATGCTTGCAGACACTGCATCAGAGCACACTGGGAGTTCCCCTCACTGCTCATTCAGCTACGTGTAGTGTCTTTCCCTGCAAGACTCCAGCTCCCCCTGCTGGCAGCCTGACACTTTGTGTCCTCCTTGTGCCTTCCATAGTGTTTAGTGGGGTTGACGAAGAGCTCGTTCCATGTTCCCTATTTAGGGTCCAGCACTAGGGATATCTAGGGTCAGGTATCCTGCTTGGCGCATAGTTGCGGAACCTATCTAGGGTGTTGAGTGACCCCAGGGACCAGCAGTAGGTTCAGTCAGGGGTCATCATCTCCCCCTTTCCCTAGACACAGGGTTTCCCTTTCGTTCTTCACTTGGTATGTCGCGGGCGGAGGAGGGGGCGCCGCACTCTCCCACTGCTCAGGTCCGGCTGCCGCTGCGGCTGCTGCGGACTGCTGCTGCTGCTCGGTGGCTCGAGCGATGGGCCGGATCCCGGGGACTCGAGCGGCGCTTCTCGCCCGTGAGTGAAAAGGGGAATTGGTGTTTTGGGATAGTTTATTGTCCGTGACGCCACCCACGGTTGTGGTGATTTGTTGACACCACTGCTGCTCTGTATGGGGATCCCAGGAGTGATGGTATGGAGCAGCTAGATGTTAGTCCTCCCCTCCGTGGGTAGGGGGTTGGTTGTCCCGGGGCCCAGTGATGAGGTGGGTGATGCAGGGCTTGGTGGGGTGCAGGGACGCGGGGGCAGCTCTGTGCCTTGCGGCACTGTGGTACTCACTCAGCCTGAGGCGATGACACAGTTCTCCGTAAAACACACGGCTGGAAAGACGGTTCCCACGGACGGCTGCACTTGCTTTCCCCAGTAGGTGACGGTGACGGTCCCTTTTCCTGCACCTAAGATGATGATGGTTGCGATGGGTTCCCACCGGTAACCCGCTCCCCGGCTTGGATATGGGCCGGAGGAGCCCTACTTTGCCCGCAGGCGCTGGCCCTGAGAAACTGGTGCCCTGGCGGTGGCGGTGTCTCTCTGTTACGGTTGGACTGTTGCCTTCAATCGGGACTTGGTTGTTGGGAGACAGTCGTCCCCTTCACTGACGGATTTGGCAAATTCACGGCGACTCCTAGCCTTGCCGGGATCCGAAAGGCCCCTGCCACTGGTGCTGACTGTTCTTCGTATACTGCTCCAGACCGCCGGGTCACCACCCGTTCGCAGTCCTTCCAGCAACCTCCAAGCAGTCACCCCTGCGGACAGTCACCGCCGTCTGCTGACCTTGCTGTCTCTCAGTCCGGGGCACACACCCGGACCAGCTTCAGGCTTCCTTAACTGTCACTTTTACTCCTTCACTCAAGCTCCTCTCCTTTGCTCCTCTACCACTTCCTTCCACTTCCTTCTTCTAAACTCATCTCGCTTCTTCTCACTTTCACTTCCCTAGCTTGACTCCACTCTAGCCCTCAGCTAGACTTCAACTGCCTGATTCTCCCGCCTCCAGGGCTGTGAACTCCTCGGTGGGCGGAGCCAACCGCCTGGCCCACCCCCTGGTGTGGACATCAGCCCCTGGAGGAAGGCAACAAGGATTTTTGGTAGCCTAGGTGTTCCTAACTGGGGTGTAGAGTGTGGTGGTGTTATGACCTGTGACCCCTGGCTTGCCCAGGGCGTCACAGGTACTTCCCCATTCATGAATGTCCAATAGGGTCTTTTTTCTGTCTTGACAAATGTCACACATTTTCAAAAATGGTGCAAAAACTGCACCAAAACACTAGCATCCTCAAAAATACTCCAAATGTGGGACTGGAACGCAGTTGCTCCAAATTTTTCAAATTTTGATGAATTACGAATTTGGTGCAAACAAAACCTAAGGCGCAATACACACAAAATGAGCCAAAAATGGGCAAACAGAAGATGTTGTGTCTCACCTTGAACACTTTGCAACCTTTTTGGAAATAGTTATTTTGCAATGGACGATCCCTTTAACTCTCCTTCCTATGACTAAAGAAGGGGACTACACTTACCAGTGCATTATGACATTATTGGTTCTTGCAACAATTGTATCAAATTTATCAATAAGTGATACTTCACACCAATCAAAACTATTTCTCCCCTATTTTTCTGGCAACTAATGGATAATTTGATTCTCGTCACATTCACATTCATTGCTAAAAAATCAGGGATGATGTTTTCCCGCCCGGCGCTCTGTGTTGGTTTTGCCTTTTTCCTAATCTTCTGTTTGTTTTATACGTGCCGGCACACGTCAAGCCCTGGCAGCTGTTGTACGGCTACACGCACAGCTTGTATGTAACTTTGATCTGATCATCCCTATCCGATCCTTTGGCCAATTCAGCCCTTTCTATTTATTTGTTGAGCATCTGCGAGAGCGTCTTAATGTATCACAGAGTATTTATCCTCCATGATCCTTATCCACAAATGTCAGGAAAAAGCCTTGCCAAAATCCTCCTCCCTCCTGGTCACTTACATTTTGCAATAAAGAACTTTTAATATTGTGCACCCAGATGTTTATTACACAGATGCAGTAGCGTACAGTATTATTGTTGTTTTTTTAATTTTGGCAAAAAATAAAAAAATTGCACCAACGTGTTCAACCAAAAACAATTAGAATTATTCGTCTTTGAATTCATGGATCTTTATTTGCACTGGAGGGATATTAAAATAAATTGATTGGTAACAATCGACATGTTAAATTGTGATTTTTTTTTTTTGCTGCTTTTTTTATGCATTTTTTGCATGCTTTTTTCATGCATTTTTTTCATGCTTTTTTCATGCATTTTTTGCATGCTTTTTTATGCATTTTTGCTGCTTTTTTATGCATTTTTTGCATGCTTTTTTTCATGCATTTGGGGTGCAAAAATGCTGAAAGAATTGACATGCTGCAATTTATTTTTTGCACCAAATCTGCAAGGGAAAAATAAACAACATGTGCACAACACTTAAGAACTCTCATGGACTTTGCTGGCATAGGGATAAGCATGCAGATTGGTGACAAACTGCACTCAAAAATGCAGTGTGTGCATGTGTGCACTGGAAAATTTTCTTTTCTTAAGAAAAATCTGCACCCTCTGGCAGAATTTGGAGCCACGGCAAAAACCGCACCAAAAACGCACCCAAATTTGCATGTGGTTTGTTGCATTTTTACAGCGGTTTTGCCACGGTTTTTCCGCGGGTTGGTCCCTGCGTTTTTTTACCATTATCTTTGGAAAAAACACAGGTACCTGCGGAGAAGAAGTGACATACTTCTTTTTGTTGCAGAAATGCTGCAGACATTTTGCAGCAAAACCTGTAGGAAAAAATGCAGTGTGCACACAGCATTTTGGATTTCCCATAGATTTTGATGGGGAAGGACTGCAGGAAGTTTAAGAACAATAACCACACCTTTTCCGCAGCACAAACTGCGAAAATCTGCGGCAAAAAATGCAGTGTGCGCACAGGGCCTTATCAGGTTTTTTATGCGTTTTTGAGTGCAGATTTGTCATAAAACTGCAATCAAATCCTGATGCAAAGTCAATGAGAATCCTGATGATTTGTGCACATTGAGTATTTTCTCTTGCAGATTTGGTTCAGAAAATAATATGCAGCATGTCAATTCTTTTAGCGGTTTTGACGCGTTTTATCGCCCATTGAATTCAATTCTTAGGTTATGATTTCATTAGCATAAAGGGATGTGCAGAGAAAATGGAAGGTAGCCCAGAGTGAGAAGAGATGTTTGGCAGTGCCGCTAGTGATAACCCAATCGGTGAGGATGTCACCCTTTTGTTCACAGGAAGTCCATGACTGTCCTCCTGTCTACATATGAGAGCATGACTAGTAGTCAGACTGGACATCACATGACACATCAGCCATAATAAGTGGGAGGATGTAACTGAGCTGAGATGCAACAGTTTACACTGCGGATGGAATTTTGGCTAATATGCAAAGTCCAATATATTCGCACTTCAATAAGCAGAATTTAGTTGAGATGTCTTTTTCTTACTGGTTATTTGAGTACTGCAGTGTAAATGAATCACCGACAAAGGAAGGGGAAGAAGTTTAATAAAAAATAACTTTTATTAATTAATTGATAAAATATAAAAGCATAGACAAGGATGTCTTCAGGAAAAAACAAACCCCAAAAAAGGGTCAAAAATATGTAACTCACAAAGTCATGTTTGGGAACACCATAATTTCACATAACAATAATAATAACCATGAAGATATACCAATATTCCTGCAGCTATAGATATATATATATATATATAATATAACACAAAAGTGTTGTAAAAATACAAGACTCAGCTGAGTCAATTGTAACAAAGTAGCGATCAGTAAACCTACGGAATCTTACATAAATGTGAATGATGTCCCGCACCCTCTCTGACGCACGTTTCGTGCTGTACAGCGCTTTATCCAGGAGTGAGGTACAATTGAAAAAAGGTCCCGTTATATAGTGCTGATATCCAATCACAGAAGTCCATAAGCAGACGCCTCCACCATACGTTCTTATTAGGCACAGCTGTTAACAAACATCATGTCCTCTCAGCGAGGATAATAAAGCCCGTAGTTCAGTACTCGTTGCCGAGTGGAGAAAGCATGCGCCGCATCCAATCATTGCGTGCTTCCCAGGAGTGTAGTCAAGGACTCGTTGCCATGTAAATGTCCACTTCCGATCACTCCATGTCTGAAGAATTCCATTGTTAGGAACTCATCAATGGGTGGTACTGCAGTGTAAAGTATGAAAGACACAGCGGCAATCTGAACCTTTGCAGCTCAGTCTGCTATGCACACAATAATGACTGTGTGTCACAGGGTGTGTAATGACAGGACAGGGGCCCTTAGGCTCACCCTCAGACTGGACACCCTGCGCTGTCCCTTATCTCAGAGGTTGGCTTGATAGTAGCCAAGTCCATGCCTCCAGTGTGACCCTAAAAGCTGCTTTACACACAACGATATTGCTAGCGATCTCGTCTGCGATGTGACATGCCCAGATTGTTGCACGATTTGCCGAGATTGCTCATAGGTCGTTTTGCAGCGGTCACACGTACCCATGTCGCAAACGACGCAACATTGTTCAGCGATATATTGTTTGACCAAGGCGGTCGTGTGGACACCGTCACACAGCAATCCTCCCAATGATTCCGGCAACGAGAGAGGCATATAATTGTGTCCGCCTTATCAACCATGCCTGCCAAATCAGAACTCAGTTAGTACCACCAATCAGAGCGGAGGAGGCGTGGAGCATTGCGTCGCTGATGACGCACTAACGATGTTGGCAGGGTGTCAAACGTAGCAATATGTCTGCTGTGTTCTAAACGACGAACAATATTTTGAAACTGAACAACGTGTCAACGATCAACGATTTTCACTATTTTTAAGATCGTTTGCAGTCGCTCGTAGGTGTCAAATGCAACGACGTCGCTAACGACGACGGAAGTGCGTCACGAAAACAGTGATCCTAATGACATATCGTCAGATAAATCGTAGCGTGTAACGCGGCCTTTACTCCTGTCCGAGCCCTGATCTTACACCCCGTCTCCCCCACCCTCAGGGTGGGCCTGAAAACACAAAGACAAAACCCCACAAAACAACACGGACAAGGGAGAATGGAAACTCGTCCACATAGCAATCAAAACACACAGGAAAGTGTACTGGGGAACAATAAAACCAGGATAACAACGAAGATCAGGAATCGCTGGAGCTAAAGCTGAAGCTATCATCAGCACATACAGGAAGGAAGGCATGCTTTAAATAGGGAGGAGACAGCTGCACGAGGCAATTAGCAACCTGAGCTCTTAGGTCCTGCTCATCAGTCTGCAGGAATTAACTCCTGCGCAGCTGAGGACCAGTGAACCTGAACCAGCCGACGCCCGGCTCTGGCTGAAAAATCCAGAAGCCTCAGGTTGCTTGTCAGGCTCTGTGGTTAGAATACAGTCTGACGACGCCATGCAAGCAGGTGAATGCAGAACCGAATATCGCATGACACTGTGTAGCAAAGAAGCCATTGAATGGTATGCATATGAGTTGGTTACTTTACATTGCTAGCTACAAATATAAAATGCAATCCATATTATTACTAGAGTTGAGCGCGGTTCGTGGTTCGTGGTTCTCCAGTTCGCGGCTCGAGTGATTTTGGGGCATGTTCTAGATCGAACTAGAACTCGAGCTTTTTGCAAAAGCTCGGTAGTTCTAGAAACGTTCGAGAACGGTTCTAGCAGCCAAAAAACAGCTAAATCATAGCTTGGTTTCTGCTGTAATAGTGTAAGTCACTCTGTGAATCAAACTATTATCACATTTCAGTGTATAGTGTGCGTGAACAGCGCCTTCAGATCACTGCTGTTTCTATAATGGCGATCGCCATTTTTTTTTTTTTTTTTTCTTGTCTTCCTTCCCTAAGCGCGCGCGTCTTGTGGGGCGGGCCAGCATGTCAGCCAATCCCAGACACACACACAGCTAAGTGGACTTTGAGCCAGAGAAGCAACGGCATGTGTGATAGGATCTGCATGTCACATGTCCCTGCATTATAAAACCGGACATTTTCTTCACGGACGCCATTATCTGCCTTCTGCGTCTTTGGTGTCAGACATCACTGTCGCAGCTCCGTCTTCCTGAGTCCTATAGCCGATACAGCTGTATGCGCTGCATACACAGCGTTAGACAGCTTAGGGAGAGCACTTTATAGCAGTCCTTTTAAGGGCTCCAACCGGCAGGGTCAGAGAGCCATAGGTGACAGGTCCTGAAAACAGCGCCAGCGTCTGTGTAGCCCAGGTCAGGGATTTCCTACCTGCATTTCACCATTAGGAGGGAATAGAAAGGCAGGCTTCCATTCCTCTACCCAGAGCACCACAATCCTGCCACTGTACCCTCTTGTCCTCTGCACACTCCAACTGATAACTAAGCCATTATACTAGCAAACACTCAGTGTACCTAGTGGCATCCTATACGTGGCTATTGGACTTTGCTATAGTCCCACTAGTGCAAAGACATTTGCAGAGCGCGTCTGCCTGCATTGCACACTACAACTCATTCTAACCAAGCCATTATACTAGCAAACACTCAGTGTACCTAGTGGCATCCTATACGTGGCTATTGGACTTTGCTATAGTCCCACTAGTGCAAAGACATTTGCAGAGCGCGTCTGCCTGCATTGCACACTCCAACTCATTAAAACCAAGCCATTATACTAGCAAACACTCAGTGTACCTAGTGGCATCCTATACGTGGCTATTGGACTTTGCTATAGTCCCACTAGTGCAAAGACATTTGCATAGCGCGTCTGCCGGCATTGCACACTCAAACTCATTTTAACTAAGCCATTATACTAGCAAACACTCAGTGTACCTAGTGGCATCCTATACGTGGCTATTGGACTTTGCTATAGTCCCACTAGTGCAAAGACATTAGCAGAGCACATCTGCCTGCATTGCACACTACAACTCATTCTAACCAAGCCATTATACTAGCAAACACTCAGTGTACCTAGTGGCATCCTATACGTGGCTATTGGACTTTGCTATAGTCCCACTAGTGCAAAGACATTTGCATAGCGCGTCTGCCTGCATTGCACACTCAAACTCATTTTAACTAAGCCATTATACTAGCAAACACTCAGTGTACCTAGTGGCATCCTATACGTGGCTATTGGACTTTGCTATAGTCCCACTAGTGCAAAGACATTAGCAGAGCACATCTGCCTGCATTGCACACTACAACTCATTCTAACCAAGCCATTATACTAGCAAACACTCAGTGTACCTAGTGGCATCCTATACGTGGCTATTGGACTTTGCTATAGTCCCACTAGTGCAAAGACATTTGCAGAGCGCATCTGCCTGCATTGCACACTCAAACTCATTTTAACTAAGCCATTATACTAGCAAACACTCAGTGTACCTAGTGGCATCCTATACGTGGCTATTGGACTTTGCTATAGTCCCACTAGTGCAAAGACATTAGCAGAGCACATCTGCCTGCATTGCACACTACAACTCATTCTAACCAAGCCATTATACTAGCAAACACTCAGTGTACCTAGTGGCATCCTATACGTGGCTATTGGACTTTGCTATAGTCCCACTAGTGCAAAGACATTTGCAGAGCGCGTCTGCCTGCATTGCACACTCCAACTCATTAAAACCAAGCCATTATACTAGCAAACACTCAGTGTACCTAGTGGCATCCTATACGTGGCTATTGGACTTTGCTATAGTCCCACTAGTGCAAAGACATTTGCAGAGCGCGTCTGCCTGCATTGCACACTACAACTCATTCTAACCAAGCCATTATACTAGCAAACACTCAGTGTACCTAGTGGCATCCTATACGTGGCTATTGGACTTTGCTATAGTCCCACTAGTGCAAAGATATTAGCAGAGCACATCTGCCTGCATTGCACACTCCAACTTTTTTAAACTAAGCAATTTTACTAGCAAACACTCAGTGTACCTAGTGGCATCCTAAACGTGGCTATTGGACTTTGCTATAGTCCCACTAGTGCAAAGACATTTGCAGAGCACGTCTGCCTGCATTGCACACTACAACTCATTGTTACTAAGCCATTATACTAGCAAACACTCAGTGTACCTAGTTGTATCCTAAACGTGGCTATTGTACTTTTGTCTATTCACAGTATTGGAACGATATTTGCAGCACGTCTGCCTGCATTGCACACTCAAACTTTTTTAAACTCAGCCATTTATAGTAGCAAACACTCAGTGTACCTAGTTGTATCCTAAACGTGGCTATTGTACCTTTGTCTATTCACAGTATTGGAACGTTATTTGCAGCACGTCTGCCTGCATTGCACACTCTAACTTTTTTAAACTCAGCCATTTATAGTAGCAAACACTCAGTGTACCTAGTTGTATCCTAAACGTGGCTATTGTACTTTTGTCTATTCACAGTATTGGAACGTTATTTGCAGCACGTCTGCCTGCATTGCACACTCAAACTTTTTTAAACTCAGCCATTTATAGTAGCAAACACTCACTGTACCTAGTTGTATCCTAAACGTGGCTATTGTACTTTTGTCTATTCACACTACTGCAAATCTATGTGCAGCACCTCTGCATGACAACCTCGTGCTCTGTTTTTAATAAGCTATAATGATAGCACAAAATACTGCCATTTTGTGGCATCATAGAACTGGCTGTTGTATTCCATTAGTGCCCCACTGGTGACAAGCTATTTCTAGCACCTCTACATCACACCCTCATGCACATTTAGCTATGCTAATGTTATAGCAAACTCATGGAATTCATTGCTGCATTTCATAATTCGGAGGGATAGAAAGTCAGGCTTCCTTTAGCTTTTCCTTCTGTTCATAGACAGCATCTCCAAGACAAATTTCCCCTCCACGTCTAAGTGTGGAGAGGCAGCTAGTGCGCATGCGTGTGCCGATGTACCCCAGCTGCAGCATAATTACAGTGTTTCGCCTAGTGAGTATGCTCAGCCTGACTGTGCCATTCCTGACGCTAAGTCTTCATTTCGGGATACAGCGCATGCTCCCACACTAAGTGTGAAAAGCCTCTTTGCACAGGTGCTTGCATTCTGTGCCGGGTCTAAGTCCTGTTTTGTGCCTAGACACCATGCTAAAGCTGATAGTCTTTTTTCAGAGACTGTATTTCATGCTACTGAGCATGCTCAGGCACTTCCTGCATCAGAGACTAGGTCCGGTAATGAACTCTTTGGCCCTGGCCCTGATGTGGGGGTCCCATATAGACCACAGGGCATCAGATGTCCTCCCAAATGGCTTGCAGAGGCCCACACCTATGACTTGTCACCGCATTATTGATGGTCAGACGATGACTGGTGAGGTGTTTGGGTCATGGCAGCCATGAGGTCATCATTGAAGTTGCGTTTCCAAATAGGACGCTAGTTATGCCACTCATGACGTGTCACTCTGCTTTTGTCTCCAGGAGGTGCATTGTGGTTCACCCTGGTTTGGGGCGGACCCAGGTTATAAAAGGGGCTGGAGCCAACAAGGAGGTGCGCAGTCTTCTATTATGCTCCGAAAGAGCACACCTCCATGTGTTGAACCCATTGCGGCTTTAGGCCAGAGGTAGGCAGGGATAGGGTGGTGGATGCAGGCCACCACCACAGTTGGTAACGCAGAACGGTTAAGACCAGCTCCTGTCCTAACAGTCCTGCTTGTGCAGCCCAGTGGCATTAACAGGCCTGCTGCTGCTGATGCGCCTGCTGTCCACAGGTGTGGCCCCTACGCACACGGTCAGCGTACTCAATGGCCCCTGTGTTGTTAACAGGGAGTTCCTGGGCTGGGTGGGCATGTGGACCCTGTGACGCTAACAGGGCTCACAGTCTCCAGATCCGAATGGCGTCTAACTCGGTTCAGGCTACTATTAGTTTCATAGCCACACAGCTCTGTATCCTCCACCAAACCTTCAAGTTGCCAACCTCTCCTTTTCCAACTGGGAGCACGGTGGACACTGACTGCTGAAGGTGATATATACCTTTCTCTTTCTTTTCTTATTAATTTTTGTTATATAGCGGTCACAGATTATATACCACTTTATCCAAATCTGCCAGTCCCACTGTAACAGATGTTGTTTCTTCAGCAAATGTTACAGTTGTTTAACCACCAAATCCACGGACCAAAATTTTTTTCCCCTTTCCAACACACCTGTTCCCCTTTCCAACAGCATCTGTCCTTTTTCAACTCATTTTGGGATATGACCAAAAGTGCAACTGTGCAGGGACACCGTACTCAACGCCATCTCAGCACAGCAGCCATCCCTCGGTCCCTCCGATGTGGACAAGTAAAAGACCATTTCCTCCTATCCATGACAAAGTGTTGAGATTCACTCTGTGCAGCACTGGTGTTTAGTGGAAAAGTAGATCTAAGATTGCGTACCACATTCTGCAGATACTCCTGTATACGTGCGTCTATTTCTATGGCAGGAATTAGTTCGCCAAATTTTGTCTTGTACCGGGGATCTAACAGTGTGGCAACCCAGTATTCAGGATTACTTCAAATTCATACAATCCGAGGGTCATGTAGGTAGTGCAGCAAGAAGGCGCTCATGTGTCTTGTGCATCCAGGAGGACCAAGTCCTTGGTGTGTTGGTGGCAGAGAGGTGAGAATCGTGCATCCTTCCTCTGCCCTCTACCCACAACCTCGCACAACCGAAATGTGAGCAAGCTCTCACTCATCTGCTGAGTCTTCCATGCCCATCGCCAGTTCGTCCTCCATTTCTTCATGGGCTCCTGCACTTTCATCAACACTTTTTGCTGATACTATGCGCCCTTGTTAATCCCTCTCCCTCACCATGACTGCCGCATAGGTGCCGCTGACCATCTGGACCTCGTAGATCTTGTTATCCCTTCCGCATATGACTCCTCCTGTACTTCCTCCCCTTCCTCTTGTCCCAACACCTGACTCCGAATAATAATTACAGTGTGCTCCATCATGTAGATGACCAGAATTGTCACGCTGAGAATGACATTGCCAGTGCTAAACATCTTCGTCGACATTTCAAAACTGTGTAGCAGGGTGCATAGGTCCTTGATCTGACACCACTCCAGCAGCGTGATCTGCACCACCTCTGGATCAACTTATCCCAGGCTATATGTCTTACCGTATTTCAGCAGGGCTCTGCGGTGCTGCCACACACGCTGCAACATGTGCAGATTCCAATTCCTGCGTGTCGGAACATCGCATTTCCGGCGTTTAACTGCCAGACCCTAAGACTTCCGGAGTGATGAAAGTTGTTGAGCTGCTGTGTGCGCACGATGGAAGTGAGCACATAGCGAGCGTGCCCGCTGCACAAGGCCATGTAGGCCGTGATGGTGTTTTAAAAATTGCTGGAGAATTCGGATCAACACGTGAGCCATAAAAGGCACGTGTGTCACATTGCCCTGAGGATGGCCCGCAGCCAGGTTTGCATCATTGCCGCACACGGCTGTTAAGTCACCAACGGAGTCCGCTCCGTCAATTTGTACTCCGGTCGCCAGGTGACAACGTGTTCCTTTCATGAATAGTGCTGATGATGGGAGAGTAGTCGATGCCAGCGGCGCAGGTGGACGCAGGTTATGCTCACCCACTGGGCTGCATTACCTTGACAGATGCAGAATCTCTGGCTGAATGTAGCTGGTGGGTATCTCACAGATGAAATACCATCATTCAGCTACAACCAATGGGAAGACACCACACCCTTTTTTATGCCCATCCTGTCTGCAGACCACTGCCAGACATAGCTATGAACCTCTGGTTAATTTTACCCCCAGTTCAGTTTTATGATTTTGTGTGCTTGTTACCTGACTACTTTTCCTGCTTGCTGTTTATGTACCTTGTTGGCCGATACGCATTTCACCTCTGCTTGTTTTCTGATTAAGTCCTGGCCGTCCCATTCTGTTCCTGTTCCTCAATTAATGTTTTGACCCTGCCTGACTACTATTCTCTGTAATAGCGGTGTGACTCACATTTCCCATACATTTCAAAGTAAAACTTTGACCGCCTGATGGCATTGAGCTCTGCTGCCAGCATAGTAAGGAGGTGTGTGGTAGTCCTTGTGCGCAGTTGCAAGGAAGGGTGGCCTGACCACACAGGGTTTGCGCAAAGGTAGAGGACCCACACGAGGTTGAAGAGGCAGAAGCAGTGTATTAACTTCTACATACAGAACAAGGATTGAAACAACTCGTGGGGACGGCAAGACTTGTACAGCAGACCCTTCTCCATCTCTCACCATAGTTTGCCAGTGCCCAGTCAGTGACATGTAATGACCCTGTCTATGCTTACTGGTCCAAGTATCTGTGTTGAAATGCACCCTGTCGCACACAGATTTTCTCAAGGAAGTGGTGATGTTGTGTGCGACATGCCGGTGTAGCGCGGGCATGCTTTTCTTGGAGAAGCAGTGGTGATTGGGCATCTGGTACTGGGGCACAGCGACAGACATAAGGTCTGTAAAATCCTGTGTGTCCACTACGCGTAAAGGCAGCATTTCGGTAGCCAACAGCTTACAGAGGGATAGAGTCAACCACTTAGCTTTGTCATGGGTCGCAGTAAGTGGCCTTTTATTTGACCACATCTGAGGGACAGAGATCTGGCTGCTGTCTGTAGACGGTGTTGAGTAGGGTGTCCCTGGAAAAATGCAGGTTTGTGAGAAAAGTGCAGGCGGAGACATGATGTTGGCTTCATCTTGCCTTCAGATCTGTTCATCTTGTATCATTTTTAAAAAACACAGCAAGCAAGGGTTACTCCAAGCGGAGTCTCCCTTTTTTTCCAAAAATTGGGCCCCACACAGACACCTTATCAGTGGCAGCACTTGTGCCCTAGTTGCAAACAGGATGTTTTGATTTGCATCAAGCACATTCCAAATCCACAAGCATTTACTCTCCCCAGGATGACACAGGGGTAGTAAATTCCTTCTGGATCCATGACTTGTTCATTTTGATGAACGTCAGTCTGTCCACATTGTCACTGGACAGACGCGTGCGCTTATCTGTCAGCACACACCCAGCAGCACTGAAGACACGTTCAGAGACAACGCTGGCAGCTGGACACGACAAAATCTTCGAGGCGTAACTGGAGAGCTCTTGACATTTTTCTAGATTTGAAGCACAAAAGGAGCAAGGCTCCATTTGCAAAGTCATTGCATCGATGTTCATTTGGAGATACTCCTGTATCATCCTCTCCATCCGTTGACTATGTGTCAGACTTGTTGTCTCTGGTGGCCTTGCAAAGGAGGGTCTAAAAAAATTATGAAAAGATTCCATAAAATTGCTGTTACCAGCACCAGATACGGTCCTACTGGTACGGGTAGACTGTTGAAGATGACGAGGCCGTCCCATGTTTGTCAAGTTACAACTGGGAGAATCACTCCCTTCACCTGCACGGTTGTTTGGTGGAAAAGCCGAGCTAAGATCGAGTAACAGCTTCTGCTGATACTCCTGCATACGTGCGTCCCTTTCTATGGGTGGAATTATGTCACAAAATTTGGACTTGTCCCGGGGATCTAATAGTGTGGCAAGCCAGTAGTCATCATCACTTCTAATTTTGACAATACGAGGGTCATGTTGGAGGTAGTGCAACAAGAAGGCACTCATGTGTCTTGCGCAGCCATGCGCACCAAGTCCACGCTGTGTTTGTGGCATAGAGGTGCTAACCGTTCTTTCTTCCTCTGTCATCTCCCCCCAACCTCTTTCAACTGAAATTTGACCAAGGTCCCCCTCATCTGCTGAGTCTTCCATGTCCATGGACAGTTCGTCCTCCATATCTTCATGTCCTCCTGCACCTTCCTCAACATCTCACCTGCTACCATGCGCCCTTGTTGATCCCTGTCCCCCATGGTCCCATGCCTGCCGCGTTGGTGATGATGAACGTCTGGACCTTGGTGATGTTGTTGTGTCTTGCGCATATGAATCCTCCTGTAGTTCCTCCCCTTCCTGTTGTCCCACCCCCTGACTACGAATAGTGTTTAGCGTGTGCTCCAGCATGTAAATGACTGTAATCGTCATGCTGATAATGGCATTGTCAGCGCTAAACATATTCGTCGCCATGTCGAAACTGTGCAGAAGGATGCATAGGTCCTTGATCTGAGATCACTCCATCAGGGTGATCTGCCCCACTTCTGCATCTCGTTGGCCCAGGCTATACATCATGACGTATTGCACCAGGGCTCGCCGGTGCTGCCACAGTCGCTGTAACATGTGGAGAGTTGAATTCCAGCGTGTCGCCACATCGCATTTCAGGCGATGAACCGGCAGGCCGAAAGACTTCTGGAGCGATGCAAGTCGCTCAGGTGCGGCGGTTGAACGGCGGAAGTGAGCACTGCAGACAGTTTTCGTGCCCTGTTCAGAAGGCCATCTAGGCCGGGATAGTGTGTTAAAAATTGCTGGACAACAAGGTTAAACACGTGAGCCATACAAGGCACGTGTGTCACCTTGCCCAGGCGAAGGGCCGCACCCAGGTTTGCAGCATTGTCGCACACGGCCTTACCAGGCTGCAGGTTGAGTGGAGACAACCATTTATCAAAATCAGTCTCCAGAGCTGCCCACAACTCAGTCGCTGTGTGACTCCTATTTCAAAGACATGTCAAGCTAAAGACCGCCTGATGCCGTTGCGCTCTGCTACCAGCATAGTAATGAGGGGTGCGTGATTCCTTCTGCGCAGTGAGAACGCTGGTGGCCTGACCAGGCAGGCTTGGGGCGGAGGTGGAGGACCCAGATGAGGTGGAGGATGCAGAAGCAGTGGCGGAAATTGGACAGACAGAGGATTGACACACAAGTCGTGGGGACGGCAAGACTTGTGCAGCAGACCCTTCACCATCTATCACCATAGTTACCCAGTGGCCAGTCAGCGACATGTAACGTCCCTGTCCATGCTTACTGGTCCAAGTATCGGTGGTGAAATGCACCCGTTCACACACAGAGTTTCTCAAGGAAGCGGTGATGTTGTGTGCGACATGCTGGTGTAGCGCGGGCACACCTTTCTTAGAGAAGTAGTGGCGACTAGGCATCTGGTACTGGGGCACAGCGACAGACATAAGGTCTCTAAAATCCTGTGTGTCCACTAGGCGGAAAGGCAGCATTTCTGTAGTCAACAGCTTACAGAGGGATAGAGTCAACCTCTTCGCTTTGTCATGGGTCGCAGGAAGTGGCCTTTTATTTGACCACATCTGAGGGACAGAGATCTGGCTGCTGTGTGTAGACGGTGTTGAGTCGGGTGTCCCTGGAAAAATGCAGCTTTGTGAGGAAAGTGCAGGCGGAGACATGATGTTGCCTTCATCCAAAGTTGGTGCTATCGATGTCTGAGAGAGCTGTACACACTCACTTGTTTCCCCTTCCAAACCAACTGACGACCTACCAAGCAAACTGCCTGTTGCGGTTACAGTGGTGGAAGTTGTGGGTGGAAAAACAGGTGTGACAGCTGTCCCCACAGTCCTAGAAGATGACGAGCGCGCGGATGCACTGGAAGGGGCAGGCGGTGGATGGTTCGCTCCGCTAGGCCGCATTGCAGCACGGTGAGCTTCCCATCGGGCCATATGATATTTATTCATGTGACGATTCATGGAAGAAGTTGTCAAACTGCTGAGGTTTTGACCTCTACTAAGAGAACCATGACAAATTTTACAGATCACATAATTTGGGCGATCTTTTTCTATGTCAAAAAAGGACCTGGCTAGGCAAGGCTTAGAGGCCATGCGACCTGTTGATCCACCCCGAATAATGCTCAGAGGCAGAGTGGTGGCTGAGGATGCAGTTGTAGACGTGCTACCAGTGCTCCGACTGTGTCCAGGAAGGCGCCAGGTTACTTCGACGTCGGTTGCATCCTCCTCCACCGCCTCTGTTGACCTCCTCGAGTGTCTGACTGTGGGTTGACAGTAGGTGTGATCTAGAACTTAATCATCAATTGTTGTGTTTGCACTCCCCTACCCCTCAGACCGAGTTTCTTCTTGCCCTGACCGAATATTTAAGTTGTCATCCCAATCGGGTATCTGCGTCTCATCTTCATCAGTATGTTCCTCATTGCCTATAACCACAGTTGTTGGAAAGGCAGCATTTTGGTAGCCAACAGTTTGCATATGATGAAAGTCAACCTCCAAGCCATTTCATGCCCTTCTAAAAGCATGTAAAACACAGCGAGGGGACTCCAACCACAGTCTCCCTCGTTGCCACTAACTGGGCCACACACACCCCACTTGACTGGCATCGGTTGAGCCCCCTTTTGAAAAAGAAAAATATGCTTTGCATGAAGCACTCTCAAAAATACGCGTGCCTTTCCCGTCCCCTGGCTGACCCAGGGGAAGAAAAGTCCTCTGAGAGCCATGACTTGTTCATCTTGGTTCTTTTAGAGACACAGCGAGGGGACTCCAACCACAGTCTCCCTCGTTGCCACTAACTGGGCCACACACACCCCACTTGACTGGCATCGGTTGAGCCCCCTTTTGAAAAAGAAAAAGATGCTTTGCATGAAGCACTCTCAAAAATACGCGTGCCTTTCCCGTCCCCTGGCTGACCCAGGGGAAGAAAAGTCCTCTGAGAGCCATGACTTGTTCATCTTGGTTCTTTTAGAGACACAGCGAGGGGACTCCAACCACAGTCTCCCTCGTTGCCACTAACTGGGCCACACACACCCCACTTGACTGGCATCGGTTGAGCCCCCCTTTTGACAAAGAAAAAGATGCTTTGCATGAAGCACTCTCAAAAATACGCGTGCCTTTCCCGTCCCCTGGCTGACCCAGGGGAAGAAAAGTCCTCTGAGAGCCATGACTTGTTCATCTTGGTTCTTTTAGAGACACAGCGAGGGGACTCCAACCACAGTCTCCCTCGTTGCCACTAACTGGGCCACACACACCCCACTTGACTGGCATCGGTTGAGCCCCCCTTTTGACAAAGAAAAAGATGCTTTGCATGAAGCACTCTCAAAAATACGCGTGCCTTTCCCGTCCCCTGGCTGACCCAGGGGAAGAAAAGTCCTCTGAGAGCCATGACTTGTTCATCTTGGTTCTTTTAGAGACACAGCGAGGGGACTCCAACCACAGTCTCCCTCGTTGCCACTAACTGGGCCACACACACCCCACTTGACTGGCATCGGTTGACCCCCCCTTTTGACAAAGAAAAAGATGCTTTTCATGAAGCACTCTCAAAAATACGCGTGCCTTTCCCGTCCCCTGGCTGACCCAGGGGAAGAAAAGTCCTCTGAGAGCCATGACTTGTTCATCTTGGTTCTTTTAGAGACACAGCGAGGGGACTCCAACCACAGTCTCCCTCGTTGCCACTAACTGGGCCACACACACCCCACTTGACTGGCATCGGTTGAGCCCCCTTTTGAAAAAGAAAAAGATGCTTTGCATGAAGCACTCTCAAAAATACGCGTGCCTTTCCCGTCCCCTGGCTGACCCAGGGGAAGAAAAGTCCTCTGAGAGCCATGACTTGTTCATCTTGGTTCTTTTAGAGACACAGCGAGGGGACTCCAACCACAGTCTCCCTCGTTGCCACTAACTGGGCCACACACACCCCACTTGACTGGCATCGGTTGACCCCCCCTTTTGACAAAGAAAAAGATGCTTTGCATGAAGCACTCTCAAAAATACGCGTGCCTTTCCCGTCCCCTGGCTGACCCAGGGGAAGAAAAGTCCTCTGAGAGCCATGACTTGTTCATCTTGGTTCTTTTAGAGACACAGCGAGGGGACTCCAACCACAGTCTCCCTCGTTGCCACTAACTGGGCCACACACACCCCACTTGACTGGCATCGGTTGACCCCCCCTTTTGACAAAGAAAAAGATGCTTTGCATGAAGCACTCTCAAAAATACGCGTGCCTTTCCCGTCCCCTGGCTGACCCAGGGGAAGAAAAGTCCTCTGAGAGCCATGACTTGTTCATCTTGGTTCTTTTAGAGACACAGCGAGGGGACTCCAACCACAGTCTCCCTCGTTGCCACTAACTGGGCCACACACACCCCACTTGACTGGCATCGGTTGAGCCCCCTTTTGAAAAAGAAAAAGATGCTTTGCATGAAGCACTCTCAAAAATACGCGTGCCTTTCCCGTCCCCTGGCTGACCCAGGGGAAGAAAAGTCCTCTGAGAGCCATGACTTGTTCATCTTGGTTCTTTTAGAGACACAGCGAGGGGACTCCAACCACAGTCTCCCTCGTTGCCACTAACTGGGCCACACACACCCCACTTGACTGGCATCGGTTGAGCCCCCCTTTTGACAAAGAAAAAGATGCTTTGCATGAAGCACTCTCAAAAATACGCGTGCCTTTCGCCTCCCCTGGCTGACCCAGGGGAAGAAAAGTCCTCTGAGAGCCAGGTCCACATTGTCAGTGGACAGACACGTGTGCTTATCTGCCAGCAGACCCCCAGCAGCACTGAAGACAGGTTCCGAGAGAACGCTGGCTGCAGGACACGACAAGATCCTCAAGGCGTACGTGGCGAGCTCAGGCAATTTATCCAGATTGGAAGCCTAAAATGAGCAGGGCTCAAGTTGCACAATAATGGAATCGATGTTTCTTTGCATATACTCATATATCTGTGTGTCTCCCTCTTTTTCCTTGTCCAGCTGTTTTGTTTTCACATGAGTATATGTCCTTGTCACTTTCCCATGTGTTTGTGTTATGTTGTGAGTTGTTTGTCACCTTTTGGACACCTTTCAGGGTGTTTTCTAGGTGTTTTACTGTGTTTGTGATTGCCTGCCATTGTTTCCTATGGGCTCGAGTTCGGTTCGTCGAACGTTCGACGAGCCGAACTCGAGCCAGACCCCCCGTTCGGCGAACCGCCTCGAGCCGAACCGGGACCGGTTCGCTCATCTCTAATTATTACCATACACCCTAGACCCCTGCCATTCTAGCCTCCCTCTTTTACAATTCCCTAATGCATGCCCCCCTGGAGTGCTTTTATATAAATCAAACTAACATGTGGATAATTATGTAGTATCAGCTCAATCCCTGTTTTTTGTATTGAGCCTTACAACCAATACAGTCCCCAGGTATCAAACGCACTTTTATTGATTCTCTAAGAATTCAATAAAGATTAAGCTGTGACGGAACAGGTTTCCTTTAAGACCTTTGGACGATACTCATGCAAGGACATTGACTTGTTAATTTAGTTAACCTTCAGTTTTGTCTGGAGTTTAATCCCATCAGACCCTGATATCATTTACAATCATCTTTACTTTGTTCTGCTGAATTTCGGCTTATTCTCCATATTAAATATGTATGCCGCCGTCACCTCTTATCATCTTCTGCTTTCACGCAATCTACACTAACATAACATACAGGAAAATCTCCCCACAAGCTTCACATTGTTTGTGTTTTTCTCTCCCATCAAAGCAAAACAGCCATAGATGAGGTTGGGATGAAACTACATGAACTCAGAGACGTAGCCTCGATGCATCCAACAAACATTTGGCCATGCAAACCGCAGCAGTTTTTCAAAAATTAAATACTGTTTGTCATTTGGCTTCTAATTGCTAATTGATACATAATATTTCAAGTCAATCAAGTTGAAAACCAATAGTTTGAGGTTGATGGTTTGCATGACTGTAAGGTCACACTGCCAGCCACCTTGTTAATTTTTGCCCCAAGGGCTAAGTTTTTAGTTTTTCTGTAATCAATGCTTGAAGTACAAGAACTGAAATTTGTAGGCGTCCTCATGAAATCATTCTTCATCCTGTTTGTTTTATCACAGCAACATTTTATTTTATGTATGTGTGCACACGTGTTTCTTCCCACCGGCCATGTTTGAAGATGACTTGGTGTTCTTCTTCATAGAGCTGCATGAGATCATATAGACAAGGTATGCATTATATACATTGTCTATATGAGCATTGTATACCTTGTCTATATGAGCAGGTTTAGATGACAGTATAAAAACTCAGATGTGACCTTGATGCATCTAATAAATACTTGGCCATGCAAACCACAAAAATTCTATATTCTTTGTCAATTGGCTTCTAATTGCTAATTGATACATAATATTTCAAGTCAATCAAGTTGAAAATCAATGGTTTGAGGTTGATAGTTTGCATGACTGTAAGGTGCACAGTGGCACCTTCTTGGTTTCCCTTCCAAGCCACCTTGTGTATTTGTTGCCCACAGGTTACAAAAAAGCTTTAAGTTTTTAATTTATGTGTAATTAGTACATGAAGTACAATAACTGACATTTGCCGGCGTTCTCATGAAATCAATCTTCATCCTGTTTGTTTTATCACAGCAACATTTTAAGTTATATATAATGTACATGTCACGCTGTACTCTAAGATGTACAATAGCAGTACAGCGCAGTAATGTGGGACTGAGAGGATTCCTGAAACTATCTGAGAAGGTAGTTAGCTGGTAAACCACTAGGGGGCGTAAAAGTGGAGGAAACGTATGAGCAGGGAATTCCCTAGCAGAGGTAATACTAGTCAAGCCCACCAGATGGCAGTGGAATCATCAGAAAGCTGTGTCACAACATGAGGTCTTGTAAGTACACAAGGGCAAAGTCTAAACGTAGTCAGAGGGAAGCAAATAGTCAGTAGCCGGGAAATCAGAGCCTAGAAGCGAGGGGGAGTGGGAAGACAAGACAGAATAAAGGTAAACAGATAAGGAACGAACAGGGAGACAGCGGGAGAGACACTGATGGAAACAGACAACAGAGGAGGTTAACAGGTCAGGTGAACACGGAGGTCAGGAGGGGGCAGGGCAGACAACAGGTCACTCAAGAGCAGAACACAGCAGAGCCAGAAGTATCACTGGCGAAGTCCAAGAGAAACAGTGCCCTAATAAAGCAGCCTGACCTCCAGAACGAGGCAGAAAGGATTAACCCCTAACGTGACCTGCATCAGAAGTGAAACTAAAAAAAAGGCTCAGCTCCAGCTGAGCCAAGAGTCAATCATGACAGTACACTAGCTGTAGTACCCGGGCGTTGCCCGGGATAGTAACTGTCTCTCTTCCAGTCTCTGTCTCTGTGTCGCTGTCTGTCTGTCTCTTTCCTTGTCTGTCTGTGTCTATGTCTCTGTCTGTTTCTATCTCTCTGTCTGTCCTTGTATCAGTCTATCTGGCTCTATCTCTGTGTCTTTGTGTCTGTCTGTCTCTCTATCTCTGTGTGTGTCTGTCTGTCTCTCTCTATCTCTGTGTCTCTCTCTCTATCTCTGTGTGTGTCTGTTTCCCTCTTTCCCCGTCTGTCTCTTGCCTCATCTGTCTTTTGCCCCATCTGTCTCTTTCCAGGTCTGTCTCTTTCCAGGTCTGTCTCTTTCCTCGTCTTTCTCTTTCCTCGTCTGTCTCTTTCTAGGTCTGTCTCTTTCTAGGTCTGTCTCTTTCCCCGTCTGTCTTTTTTCAGGTCGGTCTCTTTTCAGGTCTGTCTCTTTCCCCATCTGTCTCTTTCTCCATCTGTCTCTTTTCAGCTCTGTCTCTTTTCATATCTGTCTCTTTCCCCATCTTTCTCTTTCCAGGTCTGTCGCTTTCCCCGTCTGTCTCTTTCCCCGTCTGTCTCTCCCCCCTCTGTCTCTTTCCCCCTCTGTCACTTTCCCAGTCTGTCTCTTTCCCGGTCTGTCTCTTTCCTGGTCTGTCTCTTTCTTGGTCTGCCTCTTTCCCACCTGTCTCTTTCCCCGTCTGTCTCTTTCCCCGTCTGTCTCTTTCCAGGTCTGTCTATTTCCAGGTCTGTCTTTTTCCAGGTCTGTCTCTTTCAAGGTCTGTCTCTTTACCAGGTCTGTCTCTTTCCCCGTCTCTCTCCCTGTCTCTTTTCCTGTCTCTTTCCCTGTCTGTCTTTGTCCATCTCTTTGTGTCTTTTCCTTTCTGTCTCTCTCCCTGTCTGCCTGTCTCTGTCTGTCTCTTTCCTTGTATGTCTCTATTTCTCTGTCTCTTTCCCCGTCTGTCTCTATCAAGGTTTGTCTCTTTCCCTATCTATCTTTGTCTGTCTCTCTGGCTGTCTCCTCTTTCCCTGTCTGCCTGTCTGTCTCTGTCCCTGTCTGTCTGTCTTTTTCCCTATCTGGCTCTTTCCAGGTCTGTCTCTTTCCAGGTCTTTCTCTGTCTTTCTCTTTCCCCGTCTGTCTTTGTCTGTCTCTTTCACGGTCTGTCTCTGTCTGTCTCATCTTTCTATCTGTCTCTATCTCTCTGTCTCTTTCAGTGTCTGTTTCTCTTTCTGTCTGTCTCTCTGTCTGTCTCTCTCTGTCTTTCTCTATCCGTCTCCCCACCGACATCATATTACCTCACACATAAGCTTCTTATACTAACAATGTATTTTGTTCCTATAGCAACCAATCACAACTGCTATTAAAACCAGTTGTTCCAGGCTCCATTTACTTTAATGGAGGCATGTTTTTGGAGAGAAACTGTAAAGCACGGGGTTACATTTTCCTGTCAAAACATAGTCTATGACGTTTCCTGGGTCAAATGAGGCGTCTGTGCAAAATTTTGTGATTGTAAATGCGACGGTGCGGATTCCTTTTGCATACATACACACAAATACATACATACACACATAGATACATAAACACATACATACATACACTGAGCTTTATATATTAGATTCGTGCACATGTGTTTCTCCCCACCGACCATGTTTAAGATGGCTTGGAGGTCTTCTTCATAGATCTGCATGAGATATTGCTCATATAGACAAGGTATACATTGTATACCTTGTCTATATGAGCACTGTATATTTTGTCTATATGAGCAGGTTTAGATGAAAGTATGAGGACTCAGATGTGACCTCGATGCGTCCAACAAAAACTTGTCCATGCAAAGCGCAGCGGTTTTCCAAAAATTCTATACTCTTTGTTGATTGGCTTCTAATTGCTAATTGATGCATAACATTTCAAGTCAATCAAATTGAAAACCAATGTTTGGAGGTTGGAGGTTGATGATTTGCATGACTGTAAGGTGCACATTGACACCTTTTTGATCACCCTGCCAGCCACCTTGTGAATTTTTGCACCAAAGGTTGCATAAAAGTGTCAAGTTTTTAATTTTTGTGTAATCAGTGCTTAAAGTAAAAGCACTGAAATTTGTAGACGTCCTCATAAAATCAATCTTCATCCTGTTTGTTTTATCACAGCAACATTTTATGTTTTTTTTATTTATATATATATATATATATATATATATATATATATATATATATATATATATATATATATATATATATATATTTGTGCACATTTGTTTCTTACCATTGTATACCTTGTCTAAATGGGCAGTTTGAAATGAAAGTATAAGGACTCATATGTGACCTTGACTCATCCAACAAATATTTGGCAGTGCAAACCGCAGCGGTTTTCAAAAAAATCTATATTCTTTGTCGATTGGCTTCTAATTGCTAATTGATACATAATTTTTAAAGTCAATCAAGTTGAAAACCAATGTTTGGAGGTTGATGGTTTGCATGACTGTAAGGTTCACATTGGCACATTTTTGGTCACCCTGCCAGCCACCTTGGAAATGTTTACCCAAGGCTTGCATAAAAGGGTCAACTTTTTAATTTTTGTGTAATCTATACTTGAAATAAAAGCACTGAAATTTGTAGGCTTCCTCATAAAATCAATCTTCAACCTGTTTGTTTTGTCACAGCAACATTTTATTTTATATACTTGTGTACTTGTGTTTCTTCCTACCAGCCATGTTTTAAGATGGCTTGGAAGTCTTCAAAGAGCAGCATATATAGACAAGATATACACTCTATATACCTGACATACACATGTTTACCTTAGTAATAAAGGATTGCATGCAGGTGGTACATCTAAAGGTCCAGTCACACATAACGAGATCGTGAACGAGATCGCTACTACGTCACACTTTCTGGATCGTTTATGAGTCGTTGTTGAAATCGCATGTTGGGTGTCACACATAACGAGTTTATGAACGAGCATGCGTCCCGTATAACGATCTTTCAAATCGCTGGGACCCTGTCACACAGCAACTATGTTAACGATTCCAATCCCATTAGGGGCGTAGTAAAATGCAGTGAGTCACGTAGGCGTGCATTTGCGTCGCCTTTTCCGCTTTCATTGGCGGCCAATACTGCGTTCTGATTGGGCGGCCGGGCGGGCGGCGCCTTTTCCACCCCCTCCGCTCTGATTGATAAGGACCCTGTCACACAGCTACTATGTTAACGATTCCAATCCCATTATGCAGTGAGTCACGTAGGCGTGCATTTATGTCGCCTTTTCCATACCCCCCCTCCGCTCTCTTTGGCGGCCAATACTGCGTTCTGATTAACTACACACTATTGTTCTCAGCGCCAACCAATGGGTGCAGAAGGGGCGTGGAAACGGGGACGCAACAACACGCCTTCGTGCATCTCATCTAGGTCGTCAACGAAATCGTAAATAGGGTGTCAAACATACAGATTCATGCAGCCCAGCAGGACTCCAATGAGCCAAAAATGGCCCAAGCTGTTCGGCATCGATCAGCGATTTCGCAGCAGGGGGTGAATCGTTGGTACGTGTCAAACATGACGAGATCGCAATTGAAGTCGTTCTTGCGTCACAGAAACTGTGACGTAGTAACGATCTCGTTTTACGATCTCGTTATGTGTGAAGTGGCCTTTAAGGTCACCATCTGATAAATGTCATTATCCACAAAGTTGGAAATCTATTGCCTCATTCTAAAATGTTAAGAGAACTTGCTGGAGGGGCAGGTTTTATCCGATATGTGCCCCTAAATCAATAAAGAAAGGTTACATTGGGCACTAAATGGGAAAGGTGAGTGATGAAAAGTGAAATGTAGATGCCTCCTCCGTGATTGCTTTTTTAGATTACCTCTAACTGGGTTAGGTCACGGCACGCACCCTCTGTACATGCCGTGACCTAGCACAACCTACGTGATACAGTCTAATTTGATGCATTTTGTGAGTGAGGTGAGTTCCCGCTGTGGAAGGACGGTTCGGCGGTACGGAATAATAGGTCTCTTTACACAGCAGGAAACATACTGACTCGGAAGGGATTTTATTTTTTTACTTAATATCCAGCAGCTGAAAAAAAATCAGATACTATAATTATTAATCCATTAACGTAGTTTTCTCTTGAACAAGAAGAACATAAGTTAGTGTTCTTTTACTACTATCCATATATAACCTGAGTGGAGACCAATAACCATACCTTCTAGGGGTTAATAAAGTGCACTGATTGTTTTAATGTCCTTAAAGGATCCCATCTTGTTGCAAATGGAATTTAATTGTTATATATCAGATGAGAAGACTTTTCTGTGTCAAACATTTCAGTAAAAATTGCATTTTATGCATTGAAATCCTTCATATTTATATGCATATGAGTCCAGTGGGCGGTGCTATCAATGATTGACAGAGCTCCTTGTATGACTGTGCATGCCGAAATAGCTGTCAACCCTGACGGAGAAATAGGAGCCCCTAGGTTTCCATAAAAAACACTTTAGCTAGGCACCTAGTTCTCTGCTTTGGACTGCAGAGGGGCAAAAGTCCTGAAACAGAGGAGACTCTAGGTAAATATCCTTGCCTATATTGGAAGGCTTGTTAAAGTGTCAGACATTGACTGGTAGGGAAGCTATCTCCAATAGGTGGCACTGGAGCGACAGCTTCCTTCTTCCTAGAGCAGGGTTCATGTCACACAGAGTTTTGCACAAACTGTCATGGCGACATTGTGCTCTGTTCAGATTGCAGATTCTGACACTCTGCTCAATAGTTTTTCTGGTGTCTGGGATCATCACAGGCTCGGACATCAATCTGCTGTGTGCTGATCTATAGGCAGGCTGACAGGAGTTAATCTCTGCTAGTCTGCTTGATTGTTTAATCACATGTTGTGGGGCAGCCAATCAGATCTATTCACCTCCTATTTATGCTGGTGGAATCCTTCTACACATGCCAGCTATAGTTTATCCTATGCAACCAATCACAGATTTAAACAGAAGGGAGTAATATATACTGATCATATTGGTGTATAAATTGTCTATCACTCCTTTTCTGTATGATGGACTGATAACTGAATATACTCCAATTAATTTTCACAAAAATATGTAAAGAACACACATGGAGTTCTATATTCACAAAAAAATCATTATAATGATATTTTTTGTGAATATAGAACTCCATGTGTGTTCTTTACTAGAGTTGAGCGGACTGGGAATAATCCGGCGGGTCCGGCGGATCCGCGGCGGGTTGATAAAGAAGTCCGGATCCGATCCGGAATCCGGCACCATATATGTCAATGGGGGGAGGGAGAGGGAGAGAGAGAAAGAGAGAGAGAAAAAAAAACCCAACGGATCTGGATCGTTCACCCGGAATCCCGCGTCCGGGTCGGACTCGGATCTGCCGCTCAAACCGTGCGGATCCGGATTTTGCCGATCCGGGTCCGCTCAACACTATAATCTTTACACATTTTTGCGAATGTAGCTGATCCTATGCTGGTCTGTGAGGTGTGGTGTTCCAGAAAGGTGAAAGTTGTGCTTAGGTTGTGCTTATTGCTTGGAGCGATTGTGAAGTTTGAGTTTACCCCTGTTGTTTTGTACTTCCTTCATGCTCTTTTTTTCCTCCTGAATCTCTTATTGTCTTTACCTTTGTGAGTGTGTGCTGTGTGACAGAATTTTGGTGTTCCCTTGTCTGTCTTTATCTGTGGGTTTCTGCACACTCCTGCCCATCCAATCCCATTCTGGGAGAAGGGGGAATCACAACAGGACTGGCCAGAAGCAGGACCAGGAAGGAGACTCAGGCCTCTCCACCATCAGGAGTATCCCTGAGAATAGGGATGTAAATCCTGTGGACAAACAAGCACAATAGGGTCTTATCAAAACATAAGGGTAGTACTATGCTAGTAAGGAGCTCACCTTGTATGGTTGTGTCACCCACAAACAGTAATACGAGGGTTAACAGCTGTTGCTGGGTCCACAAGCCCAGAGGCTGAAGCAATATGAGAATAAGATAGCATAGGGCTCTCTCGTTTGAGAGACAGTTTAGGAGCTCCGGTTCCCCGCTATCCCAAAGTCATTAAGACAGCTAATTTGCATATCTTTTTGCAATGAGCACTGCCTGGCCTATAAGTCTCCTTACACCAGCATCAAAAGGAATTGTCCTTTGTCCATATTAGATTACTAAAAAGTGTTAGGCTAGGTTCACAAGTCTAGTTGCAAACACAACATTTATGTCCCTTTTTAAAAAATTGATTTCAGCTAGATCCATTTTTTTTAACATTGACGTCTATGGGAAATGGATTGGTGAAATAGCCATCCGTTTTCTTCCATTTGAAACGGATCCAGTAAGCAAAAAAACGGATCCTTTTCAAATGAAAGAAAATTGGATGGCTAATTAACAAATCCGCTTTCCATAGACTTCAATGTTAAAATAAAAGAGACACGGTTGAAATCAGTGTTTTAAAATTAGACAAAAAAAGGTCGTGTCTGCACCACTTTTTGCCACGGATTTCCTCTGGATCCATTCCAATGGGTGATTACTGGACATGAACATATCCTTAGGGGTTGATGCTTTATGCAATTTGAAAACAAAGGGCTGAGATATTATTTTTGCAAGGGACTATTTGTGTCCAAAATAGTTTACCATGGTATTGTATAAATTAAGGAAATAGAGAAAAATAATTCAAAAGTACAAATGCTGATATTATTTACTTCCAGAAAATACATGTTTTTTAGGTGTAGCATTGATGGGCAGTGTGTGTAGGTTTTTATTTAAAGGGAAAAATTCAAAAAGGTAGAAATTTAGCACCTAAAAAATATAGTTAAAAATCCATTTATTGAAAATCAATTAAAATTTAATGGTAACATTAAAAAAAAATGAAGGAATGCATAGAAAGCTTACGCGTTTCGGACCTTAAAAATTAAGCAAGAAAAGGATTTTAGTCCAGCACCTGAAGATTAATTATTCGGGTTCCAGAGTATTCAGAGACTTGACAAAATCATTAATGTTTTATTGGTGTACAAAAATAACTTCTTTTTGCTCCCAGTCCACATATGGGAGCCAGTGGGAGGTGAGTGCGCACTCGCAGCTCCTCTCACTGTGTGCTGGTGCTGTGTGGTGGCCGCTGTTGAGGTGGTGTTGTGTCAGTGGGGCGGTGCTGCCTGGAGCCTTGGGGGCTTCGCCTTGCAGCATGGGCGCTGTGAGGCACCAGGTCGCCCGCCCTGCTGGCGCTTTGTCGCTGAAGCGGTGGTTAGTGCACAGTGCCACACAAAAAGGTCAGGTTAGGGACCCACTCAAGAGGTTTGCCGTGACGTGGCAGTGGGCTTAATACAATCTGATCAGAATGGTAACAAAAGAACCTCATGTTCTATTTAATTTTTTGCCTGGCGGCTTTAGATCATTATATTTTTGGGATGTGCGATCCATGTCTTTTTCTTCATAGTGTGTTGCACCGCTAAAATTATCTATGAAGGTAGAAAACCGGGTGCTCCTCAGTGCAGCAACAACAAGAACGGCAAGAGGGAAAAAAAGAACCCCACTAGGCACTAAAGGACACACAGGGATAACAAACAAGGGAAAACAACAAATAACTTATCTCCAATGACTCAAGAAGAGAAGCTGCAACAACTACCAAGATTCTCCTGATGTATGCAAGCCGCCTGCTTGCACTGAAGACTTGATAAAGATGTATCAAATATCACCAGCACCGAGTAATAGGAAGTGAAGCTATATAAAGACAAAGGAGGTTCTGATGAACAGCAGCTGACAGGGTGAACAACGCCCCAGGGTCTTAAAGTGAAATGGATGAAAACCAAGCAGGAATGATAGAAGGTCAGGGAACAGTTTGCGCAGCCAAATGCTGTGACCTTCTATAGCCGGACACCATAGATCTATCACCCGTGACAGCACCACCCTGGAACCTTTCCGCGCATCCATCTACATGGGCCATATTCATGATAATATGGTAAGCTGAAAGTTTTATTTATTTTTTGGTATTTTTTTCTAAAGGGGTCATGCAAGATTATAAAACATATTTACCTTCTTCTTAATGAGAGGTGTCTGGAGAAAAACCTGTAGCAAAACAGAAGATACAGCGCTTACTGGGTGCAGGGGTTAAGTTAAAGACAGAGTGTTCCTAATTCAATGCAGTCACCTGGACATGGCAAAAGCAGGCATATATTGCCATTGTCGGACTGGGGTATCTGGGGCCCACCAGAGGATTCCCCGGTGCTCCGGTGGGCCAGTCCAACACTGTATATTGCTGCATTGACACTCTCCTAGCAAAGGGAACTACTCCAACCTGCTTGAGTAGGAGACTTACAGTGGACTCCGATCAAAAAAGAACTGAAGAAAAAAAGACGGTGTGCACCACTCGCAGTTGGAGCCCTGCTCTGTTCCACAATGGATTTGATGCAAAGGTAAATTAAACTTGGTTTTATTGGCATAATAAAATAGTATTAGAAGTTACAACGCGTTTCGGCGAATGCCTTCTTCAAGTAAATGTGCATCATCACAGTGGAACAGGGCACAGGTCATGTCTGATATTGCAGATCATAGGAGAGAATGGGTTCTAGGAAGAAGTTAGTAAGAAAATATCTCTCCAATTGATGGCTATGTCCTAATAAATCTGTCATTTGCTTTACTGCAGCTGCAAAAAAAAGCACATTCTTATGTGTAGTGACATAAATGTCCAACCTTTTGCCTTCACCCGAAGGCTTGGGTCTAGGGAGACCAGACTTTACCCACGAAGGGAGTATTAAAAGTCACAGTGGGACATGTTCCATTAGTAAATTAAGTCATCCCTCCATGACGGATCCCCTTTAAGCCATCTGTAATAAATTATAATTAAAAATTGCTCTTTTATAGCCGTGATATAATTTATAGCCTATCTGGAATTCACAAGTCATTGGCCTGGATGGTCTAAGGCTTGGGAAAGACGGTCTCCATTACTTTCAGCGTTGTCAGTTAAACCATATCAAACTGTATCAATTAAATATGAAATGTCATAGGATTTCCCTTGAGAAACGGATGGCCTAAAAGTCAAGGTAATCAGCGGAATGCAAAAAAAAAAAGAAAAAGTCTTCGAGACGCGCTCAGATCCTTTCCCATCTGCAATTATACTGGATAATGAACTGTGGAAAACATAATTTAGAAATTATTTAAAGACCGGATTCACAGTGTGTGCCCGGCAAGTGTATTCTCGCTGTCTCCATCCGAACAGCCTCATCTACATCCGCAAATGATTCGGTGGCTCTTCGCTTCCCCCAATAAACTATTCTATTTATATACTTCTCTTAGCGCGACATCCTTAACTAGTAGCAGACGAGATTCCCAATCAATTGTTTTCTACTTGCCTTTCTCTTTTTATTTTCGATGTCTCGTACTTTTCTTTTACCCTTTAGTGTTCTTTTACATTTGCATGCACCAATGATGCCGTAAGACAGATCTGCCTTTTCAACGAGGCACACTTTACATAATTACACAAACCCTGACTGTGTAGACACTATTTGATTTCAGAAGTCGAAGCAAGAAGATTTCTCTAATCGATGTTTTGATTAGACCGGGGGGATAGAAAAAAAATCCAAGGAATTTGCTTTGCTTTCTGCCTGACACCATCTCTATGTATGTATTAGCTTTCATAAGAGCACTTAGGCGGAATTAATACCATTTGCATTGGGTGAGTATTATATATGAAAATGGCATTTAATGGTATTGGTATTGCGGCACAACAATAAAATACAAGGATTTCCCCAGAGAATGGTGTTAGCTTTGTTAAAAATGAACAAGACTGAAATGGAGCTGCACACATCGGGGAATGTGTAAACAGCATATTGTATGGTTCACGGGTCTCGGTGTAAGAATAATAATTAATGTATTATTCAGAAGAGTAAATAAATGAAAATAATTACACTGTATAGTGTATAACAAGTGCAACAAATATAAATAGCATTATATCTCGACCTGTGGCGCTCCAGCGATACAAAGCAACTTCTCTCATAATCTGATGGCTACAGACTGAAAGTGGCTCTAAAAAGCATACATATCCTTTCTCACAAAAACTGTAGAAAAGCATGATGCCCTCAGTCTGAATGGCAAACTAAAGAAGAGGGATTCTCCAGTTTGAAAGTTATCACCAATCCATCAGAGAGGGGTAAACTTTCCAATACCTAGTGGTCTGACAACTGGAGCCATCAGTGATCCTGAAAACTGGGTATTAGTGATGAGCGGGCACTACCAAGCTCGGGTGCTCAGTACTCGTAACTAGTGATGAGCGGGCGCTACCATGCTCAGGTGCTCAGTACTGGTAACTAGGGATGAGCGGGCACTACCATGCTCGGGTGCTCAGTATATGTAACTAGTGATGAGCGGGCACTACCATGCTCAGGTGCTCAATACTCGTAACTAGTGATGAGCGGGCACTACCATGCTCGGGTGCTCTGTACTCGTAACTAGTGATGAGCGGGCACTACCATGCTCTGGTGCTCTGTACTCGTAACTAGTGATGAGCGGGCACTACCATGCTCAGGTGCTCAGTACTGGTAACTAGTGATGAGCGGGCACTACCATGCTCGGGAGCTCAGTACTGGTAACTAGTGATGAGCGGGCACTACCATGCTCGGGTGCTCAGTACTCGTAGCTAGTGATGAGCGGGCACTACCATGCTCGGATGCTCAGTACTCGTAACTAGTGATGAGCGAGCACTACCATGCTCTGGTGCTCTGTACTCGTAACTAGTGATGAGCGTGCACTACCATGCTCGGGTGCTCAGTACTGGTAACTAGTGATGAGCGGGCACTACCATGCTCAGGTGCTCAGTACTGGTAACTAGTGATGAGTGGGCACTACCATGCTCAGGTGCTCAGTACTCGTAACTAGTGATGAGCGGGCACTACCATGCTCGGGTGCTCAGTACTCGTAACTAGTGATGAGCGGGCACTACCATGCTCGGGTGCTCTGTACTCTAACTAGTGATGAGCGAGCACTACCATGCTCGGGTGCTCAGTACTGGTAACTAGGGATGAGCGAGCACTACCATGCTCGGGTGCTCAGTACTCGTAACTAGTGATGACCGGGCACTACCATGCTTAGGTGCTCAGTACTCGTAACTAGTGATGAGCGGGCACTACCATGCTCAGGTGCTCAGTACTGGTAACTAGGGATGAGCGAGCACTACCATGCTCGGGTGCTCAGTACTGGTAACTAGTGAGGAGCGGGCACTACCATGCTCGGGTGCTCAGTACTCGTAACTAGTGATGAGCGGGCACTACCATGTTCGGGTTCTCGGTACTCGTAACAAGTGATGACCGGGCACTACCATGCTCGTGTAGCGCCCCTGAGCCACTCAGGACACTACAAAGAACTGTACCCTCTTTGGGATGCAGGACCTGCCCCCTGGGACCTGGAGTACCAGTGCCGATACCACGAAAGCATAACCAAAATCCGAGTTCTCCACTCTACACCGGGCATAGAGGGTTAACCATGAAAAGGGGATGGTCGCCTAGAGGTAGGAATGAGTCCCGGGATTAGCCAGCCTGGTGGGAGAGGACAGAAAGTCGGTGGCACACAGTGAGGTGTGCGGACGTGCCTAAGCTGGATCTGTGCAACCGTGACCTGGGGGCACGGGTGAGAGGTCGCCAAGGCAGGTACGGACAGATATCGCTAGGACCAGAGCACGCACAAGGCATAGGGCCCTAGATCAGACGCCAGTTTTACACGTCTTGATAATCACCTTCATGCTGAGGACACCTTCATGGGCTTCACCGAACCAAATACAGAGGCATCAGCAGTAAACTAGGATAAGGGTTCAGACACTTACCTCCCCACAGGGTCCACACTGCCCGCTGTACGAAAAAGGAGACTGTAACCCCCAAAAGGGACAGTCGGGCCTCAAACGCTCCACACTACGGGGACCCAACCAACCGAGAGTGCCGAGGACAGAGCAACCTGGGTCACTACATTGGTACTACACGGGACCTGAACCAGTAATCCAAGGGTCTGAGTGAGTAGAGACAGTTCAAGACAACCTGGTGTGGTCTCCGTTATTGCCCCTCACATCTCCCAGGCACGGTCCTACCTGCGGAGGGCCTAACATCAATGCTGCTACCACCACAAGCTCTGGCACATTCACCAGTGGCGGTTCTACATCTTTAACCGCAACCCACAGGTGGCATCACGTACACTAACTTTCACCTCTACTGTAAATACCCCTTTTTACAAAAGAAGCCCCAGGGCACGGGACCAGAGTGACATTCCCATTTGCAACCGCCCGGGACAGAGTACCTCCTTCCCTGGGCACGACACTCGGGTGCTCAGTACTTGTAACTAGTGATGAGCGGGCACTACCATGGTCGGGTGCTCAGTTCTCGTAACTAGTGATGAGCGGGCACTACCATGCTTGGGTGCTCAGTACTCGTAACTAGTGATGAGCGAGCACTACCATGCTCAGGTGCTCAGTACTGGTAACTAGTGATGAGCGACCACTACTATGCTCAGGTGTTCGGTACTGGTAACTAGTGATGAGCGGGCACTACCATGCTCGGGTGCTCAGTACTCGTAACTAGTGATGAGCGAGCACTACCATGCTCGGGTGCTCAGTACTGGTAACTAGTGATGAGTGAGCACTACCATGCTCGGGTGCTCGGTACTCGTAACTAGTGATAAGCGGGCACTACAATGCTTGGGTGCTCAGTACTCGTAACTAGTGATGAGCGACCACTACTATGCTTGGGTGCTCAGTACTCGTAACTAGTGATGAGCGGGCACTACCATGCTTGGGTGCTCAGTACTCGTAACTAGTGATGAGCGACCACTACTATGCTCGGATGCTCGGTACTCGTAACTAGTGATGAGCGGGCACTATCATGCTCGGGTGCTCGGTACTCGTAACTAGTGATGAGCGGGCACTACCATGTTTGGGTGCTTAGTACTCATAATTAGTGATAAGAGGGCACTACTATGCTCGGGTGCTCAGTACTCGTAACTAGTGATGAGCGAGCACTACCATGCTCAGGTGCTCAGTACTGGTAACTAGTGATGAGCGGGCACTACCATGCTCGGGTGCTCAGTAATCGTAACTAGTGATGAGCGAGCACTACCATGCTCAGGTGCTCAGAACTCGTAACTAGTGATGAGCGGGCACTACCATGCTCGGGTGCTCAGTACTCGTAACTAGTGATGAGCGGGCACTACCATGCTCAGGTGCTCAGTACTCGTAACTAGTGATGAGCGGGCACTACCATGCTCGGGTGCTCAGTACTGGTAACTAGTGATGAGCAGGCACTACCATGCTCGGGTGCTCAGTACTCGTAACTAGTGATGAGCGGGCACTACCATGCTCGGGTGCTCAGTACTGGTAACTAGGGATGAGCGGGCACTACCATGCTCGGGTGCTCAGTACTCGTAACTAGTGATGAGCGAGCACTACCATGCTCAGGTGCTCAGAACTCGTAACTAGTGATGAGCGGGCACTACCATGCTCGGGTGCTCAGTACTCGTAACTAGTGATGAGCGGGCACTACCATGCTCAGGTGCTCAGTACTCGTAACTAGTGATGAGCGGGCACTACCATGCTCGGGTGCTCAGTACTGGTAACTAGTGATGAGCGGGCACTACCATGCTCGGGTGCTCAGTACTCGTAACTAGTGATGAGCGGGCACTACCATGCTCGGGTGCTCAGTACTGGTAACTAGTGATGAGCGGGCACTACCATGCTCTGGTGCTCTGTACTCGTAACTAGTGATGAGCGGGCACTACCATGCTCAGGTGCTCAGTACTGGTAACTAGGGATGAGCGGACACTACCATGCTCGGGTGCTCAGTACTAGTAACTAGTGATGAGCGGGCACTACCATGCTTGGGTGCTCAGTACTCGTAACTAGTGATGAGCGAGCACTACCATGCTCGGGTGCTCAGTACTGGTAACTAGTGATGAGCGACCACTACTATGCTCAGGTGTTCGGTACTCGTAACTAGTGATGAGCGAGCACTACCATGCTCGGGTGCTCAGTACTGGTAACTAGTGATGAGTGAGCACTACCATGCTCGGGTGCTCGGTACTCGTAACTAGTGATAAGCGGGCACTACAATGCTTGGGTGCTCAGTACTCGTAACTAGTGATTAGCAGTCTCTACCATGCTCGGGTGCTCAGTACTCGTAACTAGTGATGAGCGACCACTACTATGCTCGGATGCTCGGTACTCGTAACTAGTGATGAGCGGGCACTATCATGCTCGGGTGCTCGGTACTCGTAACTAGTGATGAGCGGGCACTGCCATGTTTGGGTGCTTAGTACTCATAATTAGTGATAAGAGGGCACTACTATGCTCGGGTGCTCAGTACTCGTAACTAGTGATGAGCGAGCACTACCATGCTCAGGTGCTCAGTACTGGTAACTAGTGATGAGCGGGCACTACCATGCTCGGGTGCTCAGTACTCGTAACTAGTGATGAGCGAGCACTACCATGCTCAGGTGCTCAGAACTCGTAACTAGTGATGAGCGGGCACTACCATGCTCGGGTGCTCAGTACTCGTAACTAGTGATGAGCGGGCACTACCATGCTCAGGTGCTCAGTACTCGTAACTAGTGATGAGCGGGCACTACCATGCTCGGGTGCTCAGTACTGGTAACTAGTGATGAGCGGGCACTACCATGCTCGGGTGCTCAGTACTCGTAACTAGTGATGAGCGGGCACTACCATGCTCGGGTGCTCAGTACTGGTAACTAGGGATGAGCGGGCACTACCATGCTCGGGTGCTCTGTACTCGTAACTAGTGATGAGCGGGCACTACCATGCTCTGGTGCTCTGTACTCATAACTAGTGATGAGCGGGCACTACCATGCTCAGGTGCTCAGTACTGGTAACTAGGGATGAGCGGACACTACCATGCTCGGGTGCTCAGTACTAGTAACTAGTGATGAGCGGGCACTACCATGCTCGGGTGCTCAGTACTGGTAACTAGTGATGAGCGGGCACTACCATGCTCAGGTGCTCAGTACTGGTAACTAGTGATGAGCGGGCACTACCATGCTCGGGTGCTCAGTACTGGTAACTAGTGATGAGCGGGCACTACCATGCTCGGGTGCTCAGTACTGGTAACTAGTGATGAGTGGGCACTACCATGCTCGGGTGCTCAGTACTCGTAACTAGTGATGAGCGGGCACTACCATGCTCGGGTGCTCAGTACTGGTAACTAGGGATGAGCGGGCACTACCATGCTTGGGTGCTCTGTACTCGTAACTAGTGATGAGCGGGCACTACCATGCTCTGGTGCTCTGTACTCGTAACTAGTGATGAGCGGGCACTACCATGCTCAGGTGCTCAGTACTGGTAACTAGGGATGAGCGGACACTACCATGCTCGGGTGCTCAGTACTCGTAGCTAGTGATGAGCGGGCACTACCATGCTCGGATGCTCAGTACTCGTAACTAGTGATGATCGAGCACTACCATGCTCTGGTGCTCTGTACTCGTAACTAGTGATGAGCGGGCACTACCATGCTCGGGTGCTCAGTACTAGTAACTAGTGATGAGCGGGCACTACCATGCTCGGATGCTCAGTACTCGTAACTAGTGATGAGCGGGCACTACCATGCTCTGGTGCTCTGTACTCGTAACTAGTGATGAGCGGGCACTACCATGCTCAGGTGCTCAGTACTGGTAACTAGGGATGAGCGAGCACTACCATGCTCGGGTGCTCAGTACTCGTAACTAGTGATGAGCGGGCACTACCATGCTTAGGTGCTCAGTACTCGTAACTAGTGATGAGCGGGCACTACCATGCTCGGGTTCTCGGTACTCGTAACTAGTGATGAGTGGGCACTACCATGCTTAGGTGCTCAGTACTCGTAACTAGTGATGAGCGGGCACTACCATGTTCGGGTTCTCGGTACTCGTAACTAGTGATGAGTGGGCACTACCATGCTTAGGTGCTCAGTACTCGTAACTAGTGATGAGCGGGCACTACCATGTTCGGGTTCTCGGTACTCGTAACTAGTGATGAGTGGGCACTACCATGCTCGGGTGCTCTGTACTCGTAACTAGTGATGAGTGAGCACTACCATGCTCATGTAGCGCCCCTGAGCCACTCAGGACATTACAAAGAACTGTACCCTCTTTGGGATGCAGGACCTGCCCCCTGGGACTTGGAGTACCAGTGCCGATACCACCAAAGCATAACCAAAATCCGAGTTCTCCACTCTACACCGGGCATAGAGGGTTAACAATGAAAAGGGGATGGTCGCCTAGAGGTAGGAATGAGTCCCGGGCAGGGGCGTAACGACCGCGGTCGCAGCGGTCGCCACTGCGACCGGGCCCGCAGGGTTTTAGGGGCCCGGCAGCCGCTCTGCACAGCCGGCTCCTCTCTGTAACAGAGGAGATGCGCTGTGTAGTGGCCGACTACGCGACCGCCAGGGGGCCGGCCTGTGAGTCAGGGGGCCCGGTGTCAGCAGGTGGCAGAGGGGCCCCCTGACCTGGAGAGACCCACCAGGCGTTTCTGAGCTGCGGCAGAGCAGAAGCGCTCCTGCACAGCAGACGAAATCCATCCTTCCAGGACCTGCGATGATGTCATGCCCATGTGAGTGTGTGGGAGGAGACACAGGATTGCCGGGCAGAAAGCATCAGAAGATACGGATTCCTGAAGGAGACATGGACACATGATGACTGGTAATGAGAAAAGAGGGGGCACGAGGGGGAGGGGAGTGCAGGGTGAGTGGCATATGAGGGCTGCAGACTGTGACAGAAGGATGTGAAGGGGTGCAGAGTGTTTGAGAGGAGTAAGTTGGGGTACAGGCAGGGTGAGATATGTGGGGCAGGGTGTGTGACATATGGGGGTGTAGTGTGTGTGCTATGGGGGGTGCAGGCTGTATGGGGAGCAGTGTGTGTGACATATGGGGGCAGGGTCATAACTACCGTGGTTGCAGGGGTCAAAAGGAGAAGAGAGGTACTTGTTTTTTTATTTTGCTGGCTCCATGACACATGGAGGCCTGGAGGGGCCTTGCTGCATGACACATGGAGGCCTGGAGGGGCCTTGCTGCATGACACATGGAGGCCTGGAGGGGCCTGGCTGCATGACATGGAGGCCTGGAGGGTCCTGGCTGCATGACATGGAGGCCTGGAGGGTCCTGGCTGCATGACATGGAGGCCTGGGGGCCTGGCTGCATGACACATGGAGGGCCTGGGGTGGCTGGCTGCATGACACATGGAGGCCCTGGGGTGGCTGGCTGCATGACACATGGAGGCCTGGAGGGGCCTGGCTGCATGACACATGGAGGCCTGGAGGGGCCTGGCTGCATGACATGGAGGCCTGGAGGGTCCTGGCTGCATGACATGGAGGCCTGGAGGGTCCTGGCTGCATGACATGGAGGCCTGGGGGCCTGGCTGCATGACACATGGAGGGCCTGGGGTGGCTGGCTGCATGACACATGGAGGCCCTGGGGTGGCTGGCTGCATGACACATGGAGGCCTGGAGGGGCCTGGCTGCATGACACATGGAGGCCTGGAGGGGCCTGGCTGCATGACATGGAGGCCTGGAGGGTCCTGGCTGCATGACATGGAGGCCTGAGGGCCTGGCTGCATGACACATGGAGGCCCTGGAGGGGCCTGGCTGCATGACACATGGAGGGCCTGGGGTGGCTGGCTGCATGACACATGGAGGCCTGGAGGGGCCTGGCTGCATGGCACATGGAGGCCTGGAGGGGCCTGGCTGCATGACACATGGAGGCCTGGAGGGGCCTGGCTGCATGACACATGGAGGCCTGGAGGGGCCTGGCTGCATGACACATGGAGGCCTGGAGGGGCCTGGCTGCATGACACATGGAGGCCTGGAGGGGCCTGGCTGCATTACACATGGATGCCTGGAGGGTCCTGGCTGCATGACATGGAGGCCTGAGGGCCTGGCTGCATGACATGGAGGCCTGAGGGCCTGGCTGCATGACACATGGAGGCCCTGGGGTGGCTGGCTGCATGACACATGGAGGTCTATGGGACTGCATAAAAAACATGAAGGACACCTTATACATGGACTAGGGGTACATTATACATGGAGGAGTATGGGGCTGCATAATACAATATGAAAATTGATGGGGCTGGATTATAATACATATAGGACTATGGGGGCTGCATTATAATATATGGAGGACTATGGAGGCTACCTTATACACGGACTATGGAAGTGCATTATAAAACATGGAGGACTATGTGGTGCAGTATAATATATGGAGAACTATGGGGTGAATTTTAATACATGGAGAACTATGGGAAATGCATTATAATTGAAGGGCTACTTTATACATGGAGGATTATGGGGGTGCATTATAATATATGGAGGGCTATGTATCTGCATTCTAATATATGAAGGGTTATGTGAGACCCTTTATACAATTATTTGGAAGGCTATGTGGGGGCTGTTATAGTATTTTGAGAACTTTATACAGGGGGGACAAAGATACAAGTATGGGATGGAAATGTTTTGTGCTGAGGGAAAAAGGCTCTTTCCCTCAGCAGCCAACTTTCCCATGCTCTGCTATACATCTCTCAGCACCCAGCTTTCCCATGTTCTGATATACATCTCTCAGCACCCAGCTTTCCCATGTTCTGATATACATCTCTCAGCACCCAGCTTTCCCATGTTCTGATATACATCTCTCAGCACCCAGCTTTCCCATGTTCTGATATACATCTCTCAGCACCCAGCTTTCTCATGCTCTGATATGGGAAAGCTGGGTGCTGAGGACAAGATAAATATCAGAACATAGGAAAGCTGGGTGCTGATAGAGGGATTTCAGGGTGCTGTGGGTGAGAGCCAAGTGTCAGCGTCATTATCCTGTACCCCGAGTGTCAGTGTCATTATCCCTTACCCCATACCTCCCAACCGTCCCGGATACAGCGGGACTTTCACGCTTTACGTTGTTTGTCCCGTTGCCACGATCGGGACGGCCGGCTCCCGGGCTCCGCCCACCCACTCTCTCTCCGCCTCCCTGCTTTTCCCTCCTACCATCCCAGTAGACGTGGCATAACAGAGAGGAGCGCTGCCTGTGCTGCTGCTGGTACAGTAAAATCTCCCCAGCGCTGATTTCCCTCCCTCCCCCCCCCCTCACCCCCGGCCGGAGCCTCTCTGTGCGGTCGGCCGGCCGCCTGTCTGTGCGGTCGGCCGGCCGCCTTTCTGTGCGGGCGCCCCCCGGCCGCCTGTCTGTGCGGGCGCCCCCCGGCTGCCTGTCTGTGTGGGCGCCCCCCGGCCGCCTGTCTGTGCGGGCGCCCCCCTGCCGCCTGTCTGTGCGGGCGCCCCCCTGCCGCCTGTCTGTGCGGGCGCCCCCCTGCCGCCTGTCTGTGAAGGCGACCGGCCACCTCACTGTGTGGGCGACCGGCCGCCTCACTGTGGCTCCCTGCGTGTCCATGCTGGAGGCCCGCCGGCTGCCTGCGTGTCCATGCTGGAGGCCCGCCGGCTGCCTGCGTGTCCATGCTGGAGGCCCGCCGGCTGCCTGCGTGTCCATGCTGGAGGCCCGCCGGCTGCCTGCGTGTCCATGCTGAATGGGTGTGGATGTGAAATGGGTGTGGTTAGGGGGCGTGGCCTAAAAATTTGCCGCGGCGCGCTACGCGCGCCGCAAACTTTGTCCTTCTTTTCCTTCTTTAAAAGTTGGGAGGTATGCCTTACCCCAAGTGTCTGTGTATGTGGAGGGGGGGCCCAGGTCTAAACTTTGCACCGGGGCCCATCCAACTCTAGTTACGCCACTGGTCCCGGGATTAGCCAGCCTGGTGGGAGAGGACAGAAAGTCGGTGGCACACAGTGAGGTGTGCGGACGTGCCTAAGCTGGATCTGTGCAACCGTGACCTGGGGGCACGGGAGAGAGGTCGTCAAGGCAGGTACGGACAGATATCGCTAGGACCAGAGCACGCACAAGGCATAGGGCCCTAGATCAGACGCCAGTTTTACACGTCTTGATAATCACCTTCATGCTGAGGACACCTTCATGGGCTTCACCGAACCAAATACAGAGGCATCAGCAGTAAACTAGGATAAGGGTTCAGACACTTACCTCCCCACAGGGTCCACACTGCCCGCTGTACGAAAAAGGAGACTGTAACCCCCAAAAGGGACAGTCGGGCCTCAAACGCTCCACACTACGGGGACCCAACCAACCGAGAGTGCCGAGGACAGAGCAACCTGGGTCACTACATTGGTACTACACGGGACCTGAACCAGTAATCCAAGGGTCTGAGTGAGTAGAGACAGTTCAAGACAACCTGGTGTGGTCTCCGTTATTGCCCCTCACATCTCCCAGGCACGGTCCTACCTGCGGAGGGCCTAACATCATTGCTGCTACCACCACAAGCTCTGGCACATTCACCAGTGGCGGTTCTACATCTTTAACCGCAACCCACAGGTGGCATCACGTACACTAACTTTCACCTCTACTGTAAATACCCCTTTTTACAAAAGAAGCCCCAGGGCACGGGACCAGAGTGACATTCCCATTTGCAACCGCCCGGGACAGAGTACCTCCTTCCCTGGGCACGACACTCGGGTGCTCAGTACTTGTAACTAGTGATGAGCGGGCACTACCATGGTCGGGTGCTCGGTTCTCGTAACTAGTGATGAGCGGGCACTACCATGCTCGGGTGCTCAGTACTGGTAACTAGTGATGAGCGGGCACTACCATGCTCGGGTGCTCAGTACTCGTAACTAGTGATGAGCGGGCACTACCATGCTCGGGTGCTCAGTACTGGTAACTAGTGATGAGCGGGCACTACCATGCTCGGGTGCTCTGTACTGGTAACTAGTGATGAGCGGGCACTACCATGCTCGGGTGCTCAGTACTGGTAACTAGTGATGAGCGGGCACTACCATGCTCGGGTGCTCAGTACTGGTAACTAGTGATGAGCGGGCACTACCATGCTCGGGTGCTCAGTACTGGTAACTAGTGATGAGCGGGCACTACCATGCTCGGGTGCTCAGTACTGGTAACTAGTGATGAGCGACCACTACCATGCTCAGGTGTTCGGTACTCGTAACTAGTGATGAGCTAGCACTACCATGCTCGGGTGCTCAGTACTGGTAACTAGTGATGAGTGGGCACTACCATGCTCAGGTGCTCGGTACTCGTAACTAGTGATAAGCGGGCACTACCATGCTCAAGCACTCAGTATTCATCGTAACTAGTGATGAGCGGAGACTACCATGCTCGGGTGCTCAGTACTCGTAACTAGTGATGAGCGGGCACTACCATGCTCGGGTGCTCAGTACTGGTAACTAGTGATGAGCGAGCACTACCATGCTCAGGTGCTCAGTACTGGTAACTAGTGATGAGCGAGCACTACCATGCTCGGATGCTCGGTACTCGTAACTAGTGATGAGCGGGCACTACCATGCTCGGGTGCTCGGTACTCGTAACTAGTGATGAGCGGGCACTACCATGTTTGGGTGCTTAGTACTCGTAATTAGTGATAAGCGGGCACTACCATGCTCGGGTGCTCAGTACTCGTAACTAGTGATGAGTGGGCACTACCATGCTCGGGTGCTCAGTACTGGTAACTAGTGATGAGCGGGCACTACCATGCTCGGGAGCTCAGTACTGGTAACTAGTGATGAGCGGACACTACCATGCTCGGGTGCTCAGTACTCGTAACTAGTGATGAGCGGGTACTACCATGCTCGGGTGCTCAGTACTCGTAACTAGTGATGAGCGGGCACTACCATGCTCGGGAGCTCAGTACTGGTAACTAGTGATGAGCGGGCACTACCATGCTCGGGTGCTCAGTACTCGTAACTAGTGATGAGCGGACACTACCATGCTCGGGTGCTCAGTACTCGTAACTAGTGATGAGCGGGCACTACCATGCTCGGGAGCTCAGTACTCGTAACTAGTGATGAGCGGGCACTACCATGCTCGGGTGCTCAGTACTCGTAACTAGTGATGAGCGGGCACTACCATGCTCGGGTGCTCAGTACTTGTAACTAGTGATGAGCGGGCACTACCATGCTCAGGTGCTCTGTACTGGTAACTAGTGATGAGGGGACACTACCATGCTCAGGTGCTCGGTACTCGTAACTAGTGATGAGCGGGCACTACCATGCTCGGGTGCTCTGTACTGGTAACTAGTGATGAGCGGGCACTACCATGCTCAGGTGCTCAGTACTGGTAACTAGTGATGAGCGGGCACTACCATGCTCGGGTGCTCAGTACTCGTAACTAGTGATGAGCGGGCACTACCATGCTCAGGTGCTCAGTACTGGTAACTAGTGATGAGCGGGCACTACCATGCTCAGGTGCTCAGTACTGGTAACTAGTGATGAGCGGGCACTACCATGCTCGGGAGCTCAGTACTGGTAACTAGTGATGAGCGGGCACTACCATGCTCGGGTGCTCAGTACTCGTAACTAGTGATGAGCGGACACTACCATGCTCGGGTGCTCAGTACTCGTAACTAGTGATGAGCGGGCACTACCATGCTCGGGAGCTCAGTTCTGGTAACTAGTGATGAGCGGGCACTACCATGCTCGGGTGCTCAGTACTCGTAACTAGTGATGAGCGGGCACTACCATGCTCGGGTGCTCAGTACTTGTAACTAGTGATGAGCGGGCACTACCATGCTCAGGTGCTCTGTACTGGTAACTAGTGATGAGCGGACACTACCATGCTCGGGTGCTCAGTACTTGTAACTAGTGATGAGCGGGCACTACCATGCTCAGGTGCTCTGTACTGGTAACTAGTGATGAGCGGACACTACCATGCTCAGGTGCTTAGTACTGGTAACTAGTGATGAGCGGACACTACCATGCTCAGGTGCTCAGTACTCGTAACTAGTGATGAGCGGGCACTACCATGCTCAGGTGCTCAGTACTGGTAACTAGTGATGAGCGGGCACTACCATGCTCGGGTGCTCAGTACTTGTAACTAGTGATGAGCGGGCACTACCATGCTCAGGTGCTCTGTACTGGTAACTAGTGATGAGCGGACACTACCATGCTCAGGTGCTCAGTACTGGTAACTAGTGATGAGCGGGCACTACCATGCTCGGGTGCTCAGTACTCGTAACTAGTGATGAGCGGGCACTACCATGCTCGGGTGCTCAGTACTTGTAACTAGTGTTGAGCGGGCACTACCATGCTCAGGTGCTCTGTACTGGTAACTAGTGATGAGCGGGCACTACCATGCTCGGGTGCTCAGTACTTGTAACTAGTGATGAGCGGGCACTACCATGCTCAGGTGCTCTGTACTGGTAACTAGTGATGAGCGGACACTACCATGCTCAGGTGCTCGGTACTCGTAACTAGTGATGAGCGGGCACTACCATGCTCGGGTGCTCTGTACTGGTAACTAGTGATGAGCGGGCACTACCATGCTCAGGTGCTCAGTACTGGTAACTAGTGATGAGCGGGCACTACCATGCTCAGGTGCTCAGTACTGGTAACTAGTGATGAGCGGGCACTACCATGCTCAGGTGCTCAGTACAGGTAACTAGTGATGAGCGGGCACTACCATGCTCAGGTGCTCAGTACTGGTAACTTGTGATGAGCGGGCACTACCATGCTCGGGTGCTCAGTACTTGTAACTAGTGATGAGCGGGCACTACCATGCTCAGGTGCTCTGTACTGGTAACTAGTGATGAGCGGACACTACCATGCTCAGGTGCTCAGTACTGGTAACTAGTGATGAGCGGGCACTACCATGCTCGGGTGCTCAGTACTCGTAACTAGTGATGAGCGGGCACTACCATGCTCGGGTGCTCAGTACTTGTAACTAGTGTTGAGCGGGCACTACCATGCTCAGGTGCTCTGTACTGGTAACTAGTGATGAGCGGGCACTACCATGCTCGGGTGCTCAGTACTTGTAACTAGTGTTGAGCGGGCACTACCATGCTCAGGTGCTCGGTACTCGTAACTAGTGATGAGCGGGCACTACCATGCTCGGGTGCTCTGTACTGGTAACTAGTGATGAGCGGGCACTACCATGCTCAGGTGCTCAGTACTGGTAACTAGTGATGAGCGGGCACTACCATGCTCAGGTGCTCAGTACTGGTAACTAGTGATGAGCGGGCACTACCATGCTCAGGTGCTCAGTACTGGTAACTTGTGATGAGCGGGCACTACCATGCTCGGGTGCTCAGTACTGGTAACTAGTGATGAGCGGGCACTACCATGCTCAGGTGCTCAGTACTGGTAACTAGTGATGAGCGGGCACTACCATGCTCAGGTGCTCAGTACTTGTAACTAGTGATGAGCGGGCACTACCATGCTCGGGTGCTCAGTACTGGTAACTTGTGATGAGCGGGCACTACCATGCTCGGGTGCTCAGTACTGGTAACTAGTGATGAGCGGGCACTACCATGCTAAGGTGCTCGGTTCTCTTAACTAGTGATGATCGGGCACTACTATGCTCGGGTGCTCTAGGGTTCTAGGGAGTTGGATCATGGGTGGAACCCACCCCATGCACAGCACATTAAATGCCGCTGTCTAATTATGATGGTGGGATTTCACACGCCGGCATGGGGTTGCACCATTCTAAGAGCCTATCGGCGCGCCCGTGACCTGATCGTGGACATTGGTCACCCCATTCTTGAGATTGGTCAGGGTCTTGCCTGGTCATACACATCTTTAATGTGGCTAAATAATTAATTTTGTTCTTAGGAATTTCTGTCCTATATAGAGGCAATATGTTGGATCCAGTAATGACGCGGTGTTAAAAAAGTGGCCATTCAGTTTAAAGATAATGGTTGCGTTCAAGCTGTAGACGGGAAACGCATCAACCCGGCCAAGGAAGTTCTGTCACTTAGAAGAATGAGTCTGGTGGCGGAGGATTTCTTACTTCTGTCTGACAGCCTGTTATCTGATTGTACTAAAACATCAATTTCTGCCTTCAAATCCAATTCAACTTTTGATCCAGTAACCACCGGTCTCTGAGATTTTTTCATCTTTGGTTCCAAATCTTCTTCTCTTTGACTCAAGAATTCTTTTTCGCATTAGGACGCGTCTTGTAGACAAACAGACCTTATTGAGCTAAACAAGAGATGAACTTCACAAGAATGCAGCGTCTGGCGTGTCTGCCAGCAAATTGAATTTGATCCTCCGCGAAATGATCTGTTCCTCTTCAACATATTTTAGAGATCAATATTTTACATTTACAGTATGTCTGGGAAGTGCAATTACCTATTTGCAGCGAAACGAGTCTTTAGTCTAAAAAGTCATATTAAATTAAGCGACATGACTATGCTGAGGCAGTAAAGATTGGGCGAGATAATTAGGTTGCTATGAATTGTCTCTGTTTTGGCTTCTACAGCTTTGAATTAATAAGCAGAGCTATTCCTTTCTTATCTCCAGCACATCAGGTAGATCCTTCACAAGAGGAAAAAAAAATGAAAAAGATTAAAGAAGTAAATTATTGACTCTTTACAGCCTTCTGAAAGGTTCGTAAAAATAAAATTGCATTCCTTATTTTGAAACGTCCTAAGAAAAAAATAGAACATGTAAAACACATGCAATTTTTGTAACCAATCTTATCTTAGGGGTGTAACTTTAGGCCCCCATAAACATTAGACCAGGGGTGAAAAAGATTTATTAGTCTAAGGGCCACATTTCCATACTGAATCAATCTCAAAGGCTGCAAAAACATTTAAAATAATATTTGCATGAATACAGCACCAGAACTAAGTTTCAAGTATTTGAAGAGGATTTTGAGAGATTCTGCTCAGTTTCTGTTCCAAAAATATCAGTGTGAACACATGCTAAGTTAAACTAAGTTTTTGGAGCCTAAACTCATCAATTTATTTTCATAAAAACACTCAAACTTTAGAGATTTGAGATTGTTTTAACATAGCCATAACGCACGTTATAGATTGCTACATGTGTAGAATCTCAGAACCACTGTCAGTACATGAGTGAAGCACCAGAACCACCATCAGTACAGGAATGCAGCATTAGAACCAATGTCAATTTATAAATATGGTGCCAGAACCACTGTCAGTACCAGAATGCAGCACCAGAACCACTGCCAGTACATGAATGTAGCATTAGAACATCCCTCAGTACATGATAGCAGCACCAGAACCACCATCAGTACAGGAATGCAGCATTAGAACCAATGTCTATTTATAAATATGGTGCCAGTACCACCGTCAGTACCAAAATGCAGCACCAGAACCACTGCCAGTACATGAATGCAGCATTAGAGCATCCCTCAGTACATGATAGCAGCATCAGAACCACCATCAGTACAAGAATGCAGCTCCAGAACCCCCATCAGCATCAGTACATGAATGTAGCATTAAAACCTCTGTCAATATATGTGTGGTGCCAGAACCACCGCCAGAACCAAAATGCAGCACCAGAACCATCGTCAGTACCTGAATACAGCATTATCACAGAACTCAGTAGATGATAGCTGAACCGGAACCACCATCAGTACATGAATACAAAGCCAGAACATCCGTCTGTATATACAGAGCTAGAACCACTGTCTGTACCTGAAAGCAAATCCAGAACCATCCTCAATACACAAAAGCAGTGCCAGAACCACCCTCAGTACATCAATACAGGACCAGAACCACTATTAGTAAATGTATACAACACCAAGCATATTGCAGCGGTTAAATGTAATGCCATATCAGCCTCATACATGTATTGCTTGAGCCTACAATTCCCAGTATGTCATTAACAATGGTAAGTAGACATTGGGAGTTGTTGTTACCAGTCATCAACAGGTTGTGGATCATACAGGAACCACAGTGCTGATGAGATGTAGTCAGTATCACAAAAACATTTACAGCCAGGTACTTTATAGAAGACATCTTCCCTGATTGAAGTGGTCTCTGTGCCTTTTGTCTCCACGTAGTAAAGATGCCATGATGAGATTTCATACCCAGAGCTCATCTCTTCAGAATACCCTCTCCATCTTCAGCAGCACTTCCAGACACAGTGTCCTTATAGATAAAAATATAATCATTCTGCTCAATAAAAAAATATCTCCCATCGTGCGCCGCTGAAAAAAAATTCCCCCCACCGTGCTTCCTGCACAAAATGCATCTCCAACACTGCCCCTCTCCATAATATAACTCTCTCCATAATGTCCCCCCCACGGCCCCCCTCCAGAATATCCCTCCAAACACTGCCCCTCTGCATACTGTCCCCCCACACACTAAGGGGCACTTTGCACACTGCGACATCGCAGGTGCGATGTCGGTGGGGTCAAATTGAAAATGACGCACTTCCGGCATCGCATGCGACATCGCAGTGTGTAAAGGCTGGATGATACGATTAACGAGCGCAAAAGCGTCGTAATCGTATCATCGGTGCAGCGTCGGCGTAATCCATGATTACGCTGACGCGACGGTCCGATGTTGTTCCTCGCTCCTGCGGCATCACACATCGCTGTGTGTGAAGTCGCAGGAGCGAGGAACGTCTCCTACCGGCGTCACTGCGGCTTCCGTAGGATATGCGGAAGGAAGGAGGTGGGCAGGATGTTTACATCCTGCTCATCTCCGCCCCTTCGCTCTGATTGGCCGCCTGCCGTGTGACGTCGCAGTGACGCCGCACGACCCGCCCCCTTAACAAGGAGGCGGGTCGCCGGCCACAGGGACGTCGCATGGCAGGTGAGTGTGTGTGTGAAGCTGGCGTAGCGATAACTTTCGCTACGCCAGCTATCACCACATATCGCTGCTGCGACGGGGGCGGGCACTATCGCACTCGGCATCGCAGCATCGGCCTGCGATGTCGTAGTGTGCAAAGCCCGCCTTAGTTTCTCCATAATATCTTCCCACACACTGCCCCTCTCCATAACATCCCTCCACACACTGAGCCTCTAGATAATACCCCACACACTAAAGCGGGCTTTACACGCTGCGACATCACTAGCCGATGCTAGCGATGGCGAGCGTGATAGCACCCGCCCCTATCGTTATGCCGATATGTGAAGATCGCTGCCGTAGCGAACATTATCGCTACGGCAGCCTCAGACGTACTTACCTGCTCGGCGACGTCACTGTGACTGGCGAACCGCCTCCTTTCTAAGGGGGCGGTTCGCTCGGCGTCACAGCGACTTCACTAAGCGGCCGCCCAATCAAAGCGGAGGGGTGGAGATGAGCAGGACGAACATCCCGCCCACCTTCTTCCTTCCTCATTGCTGGCGTGTGGCAGGTAAGGAGAGGTTCCTTGTTCCTGCGGCGTCACACGTTGCGATGTGTGCTGCCGCAGGGACGAGGATCAACTAGGCCCAAGCGACAGCAGCGATAATTGGGAGAGGACCCCCATGTCAACGAGGAGCGATTTTGGACGTTTTTGCAACGATCCAAAATCACTCCTAGGAGTCACACACGAGATCGCTACAGCGGCCGGATGTGCGTCACAAAATCTGTGACCCCAACGAGATCGCTGTAGCGATCTCGTAGCGTGTAGAGCCACCCTAAGCCTCTAAAAAATATCCCCCCATAAACTACTGTGCCTCTCCATACTGTTCCCCCACACACTGAGCCTCTCCATATTATTCCCCCAACACATTCCCTTTCCATAATGTCCCTCCCACACTCAGCCTATTCATGCTATCATCCCCATATACTGTCATATCACCCCAAACTGGCCCTATCCATAATATTCCCCTCACACTGCCCCCTCTTCATAATGTCCCACTACCCTTGCTATACTGTGCCCACTTTAACAATTCACCCTCCCCCAGCTTGTGCCTTGGAAGTAATCCTAATCCTCCTCTCTCCCACTCCTGATAATTACACATTTAATCTTCAGCTCCTTCACGAAGTGCTTACCAGAACCAGCCATATCAGATGCCTCCGCGGTACCAGCAGCAGCATGATGATGTCATTCCGCTGCTGCATGTCAGGACCGGGGATGGCATACACTCCTCTGCGCCTGTCCCGGTGCCACAGTATTCAAATGTATTTATGTCTGAAAGAGGCAAATACATTTGACTATATGGAGAATTCGGGCAGCGTCTGCCAGACAGGTCAATGGACCACAGCAAATAAACTGCAGACCGCTTGTGACACGTGGGTCGTATGTTGTGCAGGCCTACATTAGACTCTTGTCAGCCAAAACCACTGATGTTGATGGACTAATGTCTATGCCGGAACTGATGGTTGGAAGAGATGTCAATTGCACATGTCTGATTTAGGACGGCCGATCGCAATGTTCTCCTGAAGATAAGCCATCGGTCAAGGTGTCAGTCATATTCTTTCTCATGGAGAACACATGAGTGTTCAATAGAAAGAACGCTCCTATGTACGATGGAGTCTACTGAGACGGCTAAATGATCGGCCAAAGCATCGCTCAGCAGACAGCCATCTAATCTGTATGGCCAGCTTTAGGTTCCAGGGTTAAGGAATGACTGCTAGCTTTTCACCCCCTAAAACATACCGGACTGGATCATAACTGTTCAACCATTTGTGTTGGGGGAAAAAGATTATTTAGATCCTAGCCCCCATTCCTGCTTGGAAATACCCCTACACTGCCAGGAATGCCATGCTGTGGAAAGTCCACTTTTGGGTAGGTTTAAAGGGAACCAATCACCAGGAGTTTCGTATATAACCTAAAGCCAGGGCTATACTGACACTATCTGGCTGATTCTATACATACCTGTAATGGTCAGCTCGGATGTTTAGGTTTTGAAATAAAAGAAAGTAATTAAATTGATTGCATAATACTTATGCTAATTCTAACAGGGGGAGAGCATAACACTGCATACCCCCCAGATATTATCTGATCCTCAGCTGGTGTCACTCAAGAAGCTGATGCTTTCTAAACTTTACTTTCTTGGATTTCAAAACCTAAACATCCGAGCTGACCACTAAAGATATGTATAGAATCAGCCTGATAGTGCCAGTATAGCACTGTATGTATAGAATCAGCCTGATAGTGCCAGTATAGCACTGTATGTATAGAATCAGCCTGATAGTGCCAGTATAGCACTGTATGTAGAGAATCAGCCTGATAGTGCCAGTATAGCACTGTATGTATAGACTCAGCCTGATAGTGCCAGTATAGCACTGTATGTATAGAATCAGCCTGATAGTGCCAGTATAGCACTGTATGTATAGAATCAGCCTGATAGTGCCAGTATAGCACTGTATGTAGAGAATCAGCCTGATAGTGCCAGTATAGCACTGTATGTATAGAATCAGCCTGATAGTGCCAGTATAGCACTGTATGTAGAGAATCAGCCTGATAGTGCCAGTATAGCACTGTATGTATAGAATCAGCCTGATAGTGCCGGTATAGCACTGTATGTATAGAATCAGCCTGATAGCGCCAGTATAGCACTGTATGTATAGACTCAGCCTGATAGTGCCAGTATAGCACTGTATGTATAAAATCAGCCTGATAGCGCCAGTATAGCCCTGTATGTATAGAATCAGCCTGATAGTGCCAGTATAGCACTGTATGTATAGAATCAGCCTGATAGCGCCAGTATAGCACTGTATGTATAGAATCAGCCTGATAGTGCCAGTATAGCACTGTATGTATAGAATCAGCATGATAGTGCCAGTATAGCACTGTATGTATAGAATCAGCCTGATAGTGCCAGTATAGCACTGTATGTATAGAATCAGCCTGATAGCACCAGTATAGCACTGTATGTATAGAATCAGCCTGGTAGTGCCAGTATAGCACTATATGTATAGAATCAGCCTGATAGTGCCAGTATAGCACTGTATGTATAGAATCAGCCTGATAGTGCCAGTATAGCACTGTATATATAGAATCAGCCTGATAGTGTCAGTATAGCACTGTATGTATAGAATCAGCCTGATAGTGCCAGTATAGCACTGTATGTATAGAATCAGCCTGATAGTGCCAGTATAGCACTGTATGTATAGAATCAGCCTGATAGTGCTAGTATAGCACTGTATGTATAGAATCAACCTGATAATGCCAGTATAGCACTGTATGTATAGAATCAGTCTGATAGTGCTAGTATAGCACTGTATGTATAGTATCAGCCTGATAGCGCCAGTATAGCACTGTATGTATAGAATCAGCCCGATAGTGCCAGTATAGCACTGTATGTATAGACTCATCCTGATAGCGCCAGTATAGCACTGTATGTATAGAATCAGCCTGATAGTGCCAGTATAGCACTGTATGTATAGACTCAATGAAGAAAAAACAAAAAGCCAGCACTAAACATTCCAAACTGTACTTATTATAAAAAATTTTGAGATTTTTGGCAAAAAATTGCAATTTCTTGAGCTGCCTCGCCACGTCACGGCAAATCTCATTTGAGGCAGTCCTACACTGAAATATTTTTATAAAATGTGCCATACGGCCTCACATATGTATAGTAGAACTGCTCTTAGCAGCACTCACCTGGTCTATTTCAATCCTGTACCCATGACTGAGTCATGGCTGTGGGCGGGACAGGTCCAAGCAAATGCTGCATGAAGTAAATAGCCTGTGGACAAGGCCTGATGACTTAATGTGAACAGTCACCAACCGCCAAAATCTAGACAGATGGAATACATCCCAAATTGGGGTGCATAGCAAGGTGGAGGTCAACCACCGACCAATTCAATGAAGAAAAAACAAAAAGCCAGCACTAAATGTGCACTTCAGCACTAAACATTCCAAACTGTACTTATTATAAAAATTTTTGAGATTTTTGGCAAAAAATTGCAATTTCTTGAGCTATCCTGATCATCCTATCATCCTGATAGCGCCAGTATAGCACTGTATGTATAGAGTCAGCCTGATAGTGCCAGTATAGCACTGTATGTATAGAATCAGCCTGATAGTGCCAGTATAGCACTGTATGTATAGAATCAGCCTGATAGTGCCAGTATAGCACTGTATGTATAGAATCAGCATGATAGTGCCAGTATAGCACTGTATGTATAGAATCAGCCTGATAGTGCCAGTATAGCACTGTATGTATAGAATCAGCCTGATAGTGCCAGTATAGCACTGTATGTATAGAATCAGCCTGATAGCGCCAGTATAGCGCTGTATGTATAGAATCAGCATGATAGTGCCAGTATAGCACTGTATGTATAGAATCAGCCTGATAGTGCCAGTATAGCACTGTATGTATAGAATCAGCATGATAGTGCCAGTATAGCACTTTATGTATAGAATCAGCCTGATAGTGCCAGTATAGCACTGTATGTATAGAATCAGCCTGATAGTGCCAGTATAGCACTGTATGTATAGAATCAGCCTGATAGTGCCAGTATAGCACTGTATGTATAGAATCAGCCTGATAGTGCCAGTATAGCCCTGTATGTATAGACTCAGCCTGATAGTGCCAGTATAGCACTGTATGTATAGAATCAACCGTACTGTAGAAATAATATTCAAAAAAATAATTGACAGATGAGACATGGGCGACAGACAGTCATGTGGTATCTGGCAATAGAAGGTCACAGAGTTTGGCTTCTTAAAATGCTCCCTGTCTTTCTATTGTTATTGCTGTCAGTAATCATTATATAGCTTAATGTTAAACCAAAAAAAGGACATAGAATTCCATGTTCATCATTTATTACTCATAGCAATCCTCACCATATTTGCACTAACAACAAAAAAATAAGGTTTGCAAACAATATTTGTTATGCTTAATCAAAATAGTGTTTTTATTTATCAATTTATCACATCAAAGATTATAATACAATACTTGTAGCAAAAATTCATTTTATTCATAGATTGCTGGTGCAGACAGATTAATTAAAAAGCACCCTACCCCATAAAACCAAAGAAAACACAGACTGGTACAGTACAACACAGGAGAACAATCGAGTGTATATGCAGATAAGTAATTTATTATGAAAAAGACACACGCAAAACAGCAATATGAATAGATTAAAAACAACTACCACTGAATCAAGGGGGCATACAATGTGATACAATGGTACAATATATAGGCTGCCAGTAGCCGTGGGAGAGGTGAACATATGGTGGTATTGTATTGAAAAAAGTCAATATAAGTATAATATAGTAATAGAACCCAATGTTCACAGTCCCTAGTAGCCGTGGGATAGGTCTGCAGTTAAAGGAATAGGTAGAAATGGTAAAGATTAGCCGTGGAAGAGAGAGGTATTGACTATGATATGATCCTCTAGTCGTGGGAGAGGTGAACAATTCAAACCTAATAAGGAGTAACCAACACGCCGGGGTGGATGGACACTACCAGTACTCTATTCAACTGAAAGTTCCAGTGTACAGATAAAGAGCCCAACCATGTCCCAGGCATGTGGAAAACCAAGATACTTATCATAACCAAAGGCTATCGATTACCAAAAAATACTTAAGCAAGTGCCAAAAAATCTTTTAGCACACATAATGCCAAAAGATATAAAGTGCAAGTGCATACCAATAACAGGTCTCAATATCAGCCAAAAAAGAAATATATGTATGGTAAAAAAAACGCATACCCACGGATAAAGCCGGCCACTGGTATCAAGTATATAGAAAAATCACATAATGCACATACCCAGAAAGGATAGGGATCGCCACCAACGCGCGTTTCGCGAGGTGTTGTTGCTTCTTCAAGAAGGAGACCCAGTGGCGAAACACGCGTCGATGTGCTGGGCGGTGTGTGGTTTGACCCTTGGGGTTTGCTCATCCATTATTTATCCACTGTGATGGCCTCCCACTATTCTTAGGGGCGGCTGACCATACTAAGTAGATTTAATATCTGGTGTTATATTGCCCGGAAGGTATTTTACTAATTTTCTGCCAGGTTTTGATATAATAGATGGATTGGGAATCTCCACCTGGCTGTATATATACAGGGCTCTGTAATTCCTTCTAATATATGATCGGCTGATTCTCCCCTTTGTTGTAATGTTGCACTAGCACTTTATGCTATTATCTCTGTGGTAGGTGTCACACATTTAACCTTCTGTGTGCTCATCGGTCTAGACAACTGTGCAATAAGCTTGCCTTGATTTTTATCTATCACACTACACTGTACCAGTCTGTGTTTTCTTTGGTTTTATGGGGTAGGGTGCTTTTTAATTAATCTGTCTGTACCAGCATTCTATGAATAAAATGAATTTTTGCTACAAGTATTGTATTATAATCTTTGATGTGATGAATTGATAAATAAAAACACTATTTTAATTAAGCATAACAAATATTACTTGCAAACCTTATTTTTTGGTTGTTTTTTTATCATTATATAGCTTTCCTGCTGGGTTTTATCTCTTCCCTTTTGGACCCAGGGAAGCCCACCTTCAATCCAGCTGCTGATTATCAGTATTCTCCATGGGCTTAAATACTCCCATCTTTCCTGGACTGGGGCTGGTAATATTATTCAGTTCAAGCTCTGGTTGCAAGCAGGTGGCTTGCTCTCATCTGTAGAATCATTGCTGAAGCTTACTGAACTTCTACCTGAGTCATCTGTAGCCAAGTAGTTCATGCATTTTCCCCTGTGTGTCCTCCTTGTGTCTTCTCTAGTGTTTAGTGGGGTTGACGAAGCTCATCTCATCTGTTCGCTAATTAGGGTCCAGCACTAGGGATACCAAGGGTCAGGTATGCGTCTCGATGCATAGGTACGGAACCTATCTAGGTTGGTGAGGGAACCCAGGTTTCTAGGACAATGGGGAACCTACGGTATCTAGGATAGTGAGGGAACACAGGGCCCAGCTGTGGTTTGGTCAGGGGTCACCATCTCCCCTTTCCCTGGACACAGGGTTTCCCTTCCCTTTCACCATTACCTTGGTACTTCCACGTACCTAGCATGACAATAATTATACCAAGCTGTAAATAATAAAGAAAGCCTGTGTATAGGGCAAGACAAGAACAGGAAATGGACCTCACTCATATCTCCACTTTTCGAAAATAGCTGCACCTGATCATGCAGACCATTATTCAGCCATCTAATGAGTATGTCTCACAGCCGTCTCCCTGTTTTGGAGACTAGTGACAGCCTCTCATCTTTATCGGATTATCCACATTTAAATGTGGCCTCGTTTCCTTCAGTATCTAACTGGTTAATGTCTGTTTTTCGGCTGTCAGCTTCTTCAGCAGTCTCTAGTGTGTCAGCTGCAGTAGCTTTGTAGTCATGCCCTTCAAGTTTAACTAGAGGTGTTACCCAGCAATCCCTGCTGAAGATACAAACCATTTGTATGAAAGCCGCCTTGGTGGAAGGAGCTGCTGTGGATTTTTCTGAAGTTGTATCCACTCCAATTTGGTTCTTTATTATTTGTTTGTCTTCCCTCCCTTTTGTCTCTTTAGTCCTGGATCTGTGCTCTCAATCTGTTTGTCTCCCACGTAAGACCCTATGTGCGCTTGTCTTCCCTCTTTTTAGCTCTCACTTTTCCTTATATAAAACCAGGCTGATACTGTGTATTACGTTTGTCTTCAAAACTCCCTGAAAAGTTGCAGAAATGGTTCCCACGCTTAGGCCTTGACTTTATTTCCACACCTCTGTCGCCTCGTAAATCTCAGTATCTATCGGTGTACGCGGTATTATAGATGATTAACTAGCACACCGGTATTTCCAGTAGAAAGAAACATTGTCACGTATGAAAGCTCGGTGGGTTTATAAGACACAGATTGTATCAGTCTTTAATGAGAACGACATTTCCCTGGTTACAAGGACTACGGCTGAAATCCTTCCCGGCTGCAGATGGGATTTTCAGGATGGGAAGAAAGTCTTCCGCCATGCTGGTATCAGGAATAAGCCCCTCGGTGGGTAAAGCTTTGTGTTTTCAGCTATTACACATTTCACAGTGAAGTAAACTGTTCTGGGCCGGAATTTTGGCTTTAATGTCTGTTCTCGTCTCCTATGTATGTATTAAAGCTAATGTACAGCAGCGATCAGTGGCTTTTAATGGCATTTTCACTAATTGTGCTCCCTCTGAACTAGGAAAGAGAGAAGGAAGGAAGGAAAGAAAGGAAGGAAGGAAAAGAAAGGAAGGAAGGAAAGAAAAGAAAAGAAGGAAGGAAGGAAGGAAGGTAAAGAAAGGAAGGAAGGAAAGAAAGGAAGGAAAAGAAAAGAAGGAAGGGAAAGAAGGAAGGAAAAGAAAAGAAGGAAGGAAAAGAAAGGAAGGAAAGGAAGGAAGGAAAAGAAAGGAAGGAAAGAAGGAAGGAAGGTAAAGAAAGGAAGGAAGGAAGGATGGAAAAGAAAGGAGAAAGAAAAAGAAAAAAAAGAAAGGAAGGTAGGAAAGAAAATAAGAAAGGAAGGAAGGAAAATAAAGGAGGGAAGGAAGGAAAAGAAAGGAGGGAAGGAAGGAAAAGAAAAGAAGAAAGGAAAGAAAAAAGGAAGGAAAAAAGGAATAAAAGGAAGAAAGGAAAGGAAAAGAAAGGAAGAAAGGAAGGAAGGACGGAGGAAGGAAAATAAAGGAGGGAAGGAAGGAAAATAAAGGAAGAAAAGAAGGAAGGAAGGAAAAGAAAGGAGGGAAGGAAGGAAAATAAAGGAAGAAAAGAAGGAAGGAAGGAAAAGAAAGGAGGGAAGGAAGAAAAAGAAAAGAAGAAAAGAAAGAAAGAAGGAAGGAAAAAAGGAATAAAAGGAAGAAAGGAAAGAAGGAAAAGAAAGGAAGGAAGGATGGAAGAAGGAAAATAAAGGAGGGAAGGAAGGAAAATAAAGGAAGAAAAGAAGGAAGGAAAAGAAAGGAGGGAAAGAAGGAAAATAAAGGAAGAAAAGAAGGAAGGAAAAGAAAGGAGGGAAGGAAGGAAAAGAAAAGGAAAGGAAAAGGAAAGGAATGGAAAGGAAAAGGAAAGGAAAGGAAAAGGAAAGGAAAGATAAGGAAAGGGAAAGGGAAAGGGAAAGGGTTTCCCCTGTGGCAATGGGTTATGACTGAAGTGAATAGTGATTAGTGATTTTAGAAGTGAATAGTGATAGTGAAGTGAATAGTGATTTTAGAACGCTTGCATTTTATTGCTTTACTTGTTATTCCTGTTGTAGATTCCAGCTTTCAGCAGAACTATGCAGTCATATGTAGTCAGACATTGTGGGAGAATGACCTGTATTGCTTGGGACATAGTGCAAATATTATCGGCATCATCAGAACATTGGGGATTACAGGGAGGAAAGTGACACAAAAAAATCAAATAGGTCAAACAATAAAGTATTACTAAAGTGAAACAATTAACACACACAATCTGCGACCTGCTCCCCATAATCCCTCCGCAGAAATCTGCAGCTGTTGGAAAATCCAACATTCCCATCATTAGAATTTATCACATAAGAGATCCAACTACAGGGACACCCACCGGTTCTTGTTGGCTTTGAAGTCTCCTACCAGAATGGCGCAGTGGTCGCTCATACATCCCTTCCCCGCTCTATTCTTTCTTTTTGGGCGGCTTTGCACGTTGCGACATTGCACGTGCGATGTCGATGGGGTCAAATCGAAAGTGACGCACATCCGGCGTCGCAGTCGATATCGCAACGTGTAAAACCTTTTTGATACGATGAACGAGCGCAAAAGCGTCGTTATCGTATCATCGCTGCCGCCTCCGACATTTCCATAATGCCGGTGCAGCGACAGGTACGATGTTGTTCCTCGCTCCTGCGGCAGCGCACATTGTTGTGTATGAAGCCGCAGGAGCGAGGAACTTCACCTTACCTGCCGCCGGCTGCAATGAGAAGGACGGAGGTGGGCGGGATGTTTACATCCTGCTCATTTCCGCCCCTCCACTTCAATTGGCCGCCTGCCATGTGACGTCGCTGTGACGCCGCATGACCCGCCCCCTTAGGAAGGAGGCGGGTCGCCGGCCAGAGGGATGTCGCACGGCAGGTATGTGCGTGTGAAACTGCCGTAGCGATAATAATCGCTACGGCAGCTTTCACTAGATATTGCACGTGCGACGGGGGCGGGGACTATCGCTGCAGCATCGGTAACACATTGTTACCGATGTCGCAGTGTGCAAAGCCCGCCTTTCAGTCAGAGGTAGCCAAGCATAGCTCCATTCCAATGGGGCATTTCACAGTTCCGTTCTGCGGATTGATGGGTTCTACAAGCTGTCACCTATTCTGTGTTTAGTAAATAACTATTTTTTGGAAAAATCCTTTAAATCTATGGTGGCATGTGGAGAAGTAGGGAATTTGGAATCAGGGGATTTCCATTATTAGGACAGGCCATCGATATTTGATGAGTGGTCCTATTCTCCGGACTGGATGATGGCGGTGGCAGATCTGAATGATGATTATACATTATTTAATTATTTTCAACCTGGGTAGACAATACTTTACTGTTAGGCTATATCCATCTTCTCAGTGATACTAAGAAGAATGTTTCCCTTGTCGGAAAAAGTGACAAACATAATCAAGAAATTTTGTTTTGCCCTCCCTAGTTCAAATAGATAAGTCAGAGAATCAAGGAATTACAATATTTCCTCTCAAATAAGACACTATCACTGTTTCCAGCAAACAGGGGGACTTGGGAGGCTGTGAAAATGAGGACCTGCAATGGAGCACATCAATGCATTCCATCGCCGGTGCTCTCATTCCACAACATCTCAGGTCACCGGAGCAGGATAGTATCAATGGATGTGTCTGCACTTTCCACTACAGGTCCTTAATGCATTGAACTGCAGGTCCTCGATGCTTTCCACTGCAGGTCCTCGATGCTTTCCACTGCAGGTCTGCAATGCGTTCCACTGCAGGTCCTGAATGCATTCCATTGCAGGTCCTCAATGCTTTCTACTGCAGGTCCTTAATGCGCCACACTGCAGGTCCTCAATGCATTCCACTGCAGATCCTTGATGCGTTCCACTGCAGAATCTTGGTGCATTCCACTGCAGTTCCTCGATGTGTTCCACTGCAGATCATTGTTATGTTCCACTGCAGGTGCTTGATGCGTTCCACTGCAGGTCCTCAATGCATTTTGCTGCAGGTCCTCAATGCATTCCACTGCAGGTACTCAATGCATTCCACTGCAGGTCCTTGATGCATTTCACTGCAGGTCCTTGATGCATTCCACTGCAGGTCCTTAATGCATTCCACTGCACGTCTTCAATGCGTTCTACTGCAGATCCTTAATGCGTTCCACTGCAGGTCCTCGATGCGTTCCACTGCAGGTCCTCAATGTGTTCCACTGAAGGTCCTCAATGTGTTCCAGTGCAGATTCTTACGTTCCACAACATCCCGGTCTGGCAAGTATGATTGCGGGGTTTTCTGTCTTCTTCCGCTCTCTTTTGGAAGTGTCCACTTTCTTTAATGAAGTGTCCTGCTCCAGAGTTGAGCATATCGATTTTCAGAACACTGGTCCAAAGTCCACGGCAGTCGTCCATGGCTGCTGGACAGGAGCCCTGCCAACTGAGTTTTAGGCCAGGTACAAAGTATTGTGTTGCACTAGCCCTACAAACAGAAGAGGTCCCGGGGAGGCCGGTATTTAGCAGGCGATGTCAATGGATCCAGTCCAACTCTACAGACTACTGATGTAGCTGCTGAACAGGGGTCCTCCGAATTTGGTCACTCACTTCTACCTTATTCGTGGCTTGCATATCCGTAACACTGAAACGTGCAGCGTATCACTCTAGCATCAGTCTGCAGATTATGAAACAAGATTTCACTTTTCTTATTTCCATTAAAATTATTTTGACAGGCGCCCGCCATCGCGCTCACATTCTCAGCATCATAACAGCCAAACACGTTACAGCTTGTCTCTGATTTTCCGACTTTCTTCTCAGTCTCTCTCTGGGTTTTAATATTTACTCAGCAAACAATGCATTATTGCTAAATATTTCCTTAAAGGGGTTGCCTGGAATTTTTAAAATGTTGCCTATGAGCAGAAAAAGCAAAAAAATAAAAAAGCAACCATTAATGACTAAATAAATTTCCTGCCACTCCGCCACTAGATATTGAGGGCCTTCAGTGATGACATCATTTGTGTGACTGCTGCAGCCAATCACTGACTGCAGTGGTGATTGTTGCATCTTTGGCACTTGACCACTGAGCTTTGCTTGTCCACTTAGAGAGTCGTAGAGAAGAGCAGAGTTAAATCAAATTTTCCAGATTCACCAATTTTTTTTCCCAAAACATAGAATTTGAGAAAATACATTCTTGTGAATCTCAACAGTGAAAAGCTTGTAATTGCTTAAAGAATGCATTTGAGGGAGAGGAGAGAGAAAGATAACTCCACTGACCATAAGAGCTTACACTCTACAGGATAGAGAAAACCCTGCTGACCATAACAGCTTACACTCTACAGGAGAGAGAGAGAGAGAGAGAGAGAGGACTCCACTGACCATAGGAGCTTACACTCTGCAGGAGAGAGAGGACCCCACTGCCATAAGAGCTTACACTCTACAGGATAGAGAAAATCCTGCTGACCATAACAGCTTACACTCTACAGGAGAGAGAGAGAGAGAGAGAGAGAGAGAGGACTCCACTGACCATAAGAGCTTACACTCTACAGGAGAGAGAGAGAGAGAGGAACCCACTGACCATAAGAGCTTACACTCTGCAGGAGAGAGAGGACCCCACTGACCATAAGAGCTTACACTCTACAGGATAGAGAAAACCCTGCTGACCATAAGAGCTTACACTCTACAGGAGAGAGAGAGAGAGAGGACTCCACTGACCACCATAAGAGCTTACACTCTACAGAAGAGAGAGAGAGGAACCCACTGACCATAAGAGCTTACACTCTGCAGGAGAGAGAGGACCCCACTGACCATAAGAGCTTACACTCTACAGGATAGAGAAAACCCTGCTGACCATAAGAGCTTACACTCTACAGGAGAGAGAGAGAGAGAGAGAGAGAGGACCTCACTGACCATAAGAGCTTACACTCTACAGGAGAGAGAGGACTCCACTGACCATAAGAGCTTATACTCTACAGAAGAGAGAGGTAAACACTCACCATAAGAGCTTACACTCTACTTGGAGAGAGAGGTGCCCCACTGACCATAAGAGCTTACACTCTACTTGGAGAGAGAGGTGCCCCACTGACCATAAGAGCTTACACTCTACTTGGAGAGAGAGGACCCCACTGACCATAAGAGCTTACAATGTACAGGAGCGAGAGAACCCTGCTTACCATTAGAGCTTACACTCTACAGGAGAGAGAGGACCCCGCTGACCATAAGAGCTTACACTTTACAGGAGAGAGAAGACCCCATTGACCATAAGAGGTTACACTCTACAGGAGAGAGAGGACCCCGCTGACCATAAGAGCTTACACTTTACAGGAGAGAGAGGACCCTGCTGACCATAAGAGCTTACACTCTACAGAAGAGAGAGCGGACCCCACTGACTAGGGCCGGCTCCAGGTTTTTGTGGGCCCTGGGCGGAAGAGTCCCAGTGGGCCCCATAAATGCGCAGACACACACACATACACAGATACGTACATATACATATTTAAAGACAAACTCACAAAATACATATAAACAGACAAATCTATACAGTCATATACACTGACATACATAGATACACATCATACATGCCTACAAACAGACACACACAGCTCTGCTGCATACATACAGACACACACTGCTCTGCAGCATACATACAGACACACTCTCACTGCTCCGGCGGCTTTTCCTCATTTGATAACGCCAGCCACCCATTATTCAAGCTCGTATTCACTGCTTCCCCCGCCCACCGGCGCCTATGATTAATTGCAGTCAGACCCGCCCCCACGCTGAGTTACAGCTGTCTCACTGCAACCAATCACAGCGCCAGTGAGCGGGTCTATATCATGCAGTACAATAAATAAATAAATAATTTAAAAAAAAACGGCATGTGGTGCCCCCCAATTTTGATAGCAGCCAAGGTAAAGCCACACGGCTGAAGGCTGGTATTCTCAGGATGGGGAGCCCCACATTATGGAGAGCCCCCCAGACTAAAAATATCAGCTAGTAGCCGCCCGGAATTGCCGCATCCATTAGATGCGACAGTCCCGGGACTCAACCCAGCTCATCCCGAATTGCCCTGGTGCGGTGGCAATCGAGGTAATAAGGAGTTAATGGCAGCAGCCCATAGCTGCCACTAAGTCCTAGGTTAATGATGGCAGGCGTCTCCCCGAGATACCTTCCATGATTAACCTGTAAGTGAAAGTAAATAAACACATACACCCGAAAAAAATCCTTTATTTGGAATAAAAGACAAAAAAAACCCCTCTTTCACCACTTTATTAAAATCCCCAAATACCCCTCCTGGTCCGGCGTAATCCACACGAGGTCACGCATCCAGCTCTGCTACATGAATCTGACAGGAGCTGCAGTAGAACACCGCCACTCTTGTGAGCTCCACGCAGCAACTGAAGTGAATCTCGCTGTCAGCGGGGACTTCACTGAGGTAATGCCGGTGTGTGTGCGGTGATGATGTGGGCTGTACTGTCGGGATTTGTGCGGGGATGTCGGAGTGTGTGCGGTGAAGATGTGGGCGGTAATGTCGGGATGTGTGCGGTGAAGATGTGGGCGGTAACGTCGGGGGGTGTGCGGTGAAGATGTGGGCGGTAATGTCGGGATGTGTGCGGTAATGTCGGGGTGTGTGCGGTGAAGTTGTAGGCGGTAATGTCAGGATATGTGCGGTGAAGATGAGGGTGGTAATGTCGGGATGTGTGCGGTGATGTCGGGATGTGTGCGGTGATGTCGGGATGTGTGCGGTGATGTCGGGATGTGTGCGGTAATGTCGGGATGTGTGCGGTAATGTCAGGATGTGTGCGGTGATGTCGGGATGTGTGCGGTGATGTCGGGATGTGTGCGGGGATGTCAGGATGTGTGCGGTGATGTCGGGATTTGTGCGGTGATGTCGGGATGTGTGCGATGATGTCGGAATGTGTGCGGTAATGTCGGGATGTGTGCGGTAATGTCGGGATGTGTGCGGTAATGTCGCGAAGTGTGCGGTAATGTCGGGATGTGTGCGGTGATGTCGGGATGTGTGCAGTGATGATGAGGGTGTGGCGTCCTGGACTAGCCAGGTCGTCACAGATAACACACAACCACCCCCACCCCATTAGACAGGGACACCAGCCAAACACAAAACCCTTGTTGCCTCCCTCCAGTGTCTGATGTCCACACCAGGTGGGGCGGAGCCAAGCAGTTGGCCCCACCCAGGAGTTCACATGCCTGGAGGCGGGAAAAGTGACAGATAGAGTTTGGAGTTTGAAGTGAGAGGAGTGAGCACTTGGGTGTCTGGGTTTGTGGCCCAGGCACTGACAGCAAGGTTGGCAGACGGTGGTGGCCGTCTGCAGGAGTGGTGAAGCAATGCGGAACCGTAGGACCGGGGTCGGGCGTTGGCCCGCCGGTACCGACCGGGGAGCGAAGTGAAGCCAGCACACACAGGCTGGGCCATCGGACCCCGACCAGGCTTGGAGCCGCCAACAATAGTCAAATCCGAATGTGACCGGAACCCCAGGGGTTTCCTAACAGCTAAAGTCCCGATTGAAGGCAACCACCCACACCGTGAGGGTATACAGCTACCGCCTAAAGCTAGAGACCCAAGGGCCAGCGCCTGCGGACAAATGGGCTCCTCCGGTACCCATACACCGGGGAGCGGACTACCGTTGGGGATCCATAGTAGTCAACTGAGAACATCAAGGTGCAGGGAAAGACAGCCGCCATCACCTGTCCGGGGAGAAACACAGCAGCCGGCTGCGGGACCCGTCCATCCAGCCGTTTGGTTTAGAGGACTTTGTACGTTTTCTTACTGAGTGAGTACACCCGTGCCATCCGGCACCGTGCCGCGCTGTCCCTGCAACCCTGCACCTCACCAACCCTGCCTCCCCGTCACATCATCAGGCCCCGGGACCACCGACCCCTACCCACGGAGGGGGAAAACAACATCCCAGCTGCTCCCTACCATCGCTCTCGGGATCCCCGTCACCAGCAGCGGTGGTGCCCATCTTCACCACGACCCGTGGGTGGCATCACGGACTAAATCCCCCAAACCAATCACCCCTTTCACTCACGGGCGAGGAGCGCCGCTCGAGTCCTCGGATCCGGACCACCGCTCGAGCCACCGAGCAGCAGCCGCAGCAGTGCCGGACCCGAGCGTTAGCGAGAGCGCAGCAGCGGCGGCGTCTTCCCCGCCCGCGACAAGGGCTCTCTCTCTTGGCTAAAGAAAACTTAACGCAACGCGTTCACTGGAATCCGTGGCCTTTATTATCACACTTTTTGCAACGCAAGTGTGAAACGGCAGCCACAGTTTCCTGCCGAGGACTGCAGTCCCCGGAACTCGGCCAGGGGCAGCAGAACTGAAGGAGAGTGGGCAGGGCCCAGGAGCAGCTGAAGTGATGAGGCCGAGTGGGTCCCCCAGCTCTCCAGGGCCCCGGCATTTGCGCGGGTATGCCGGGTGCTGACGCCGGCCCTGTCAATGATCATAAGAGCTTACACTCTACAGGAGAGAGAGAGGACCCTGCTGATCATAAGAGCTTATACTCTGCAGGAGAGAGAGGACCCCACTGACCATAAGAGCTTACACTCTACAGGAGAGAGACTTACCCATTGATTGTGAAGATGGAAAACTGCTCTGCTGTACAAACTGCTCTGCTGGGACCCGCTGATCTGAGATGTCCCCGGTATTGGTCACCACTGTACAAAGTGTGATAATCCACTAGGCAGGACATTATAGGGAAGCCCCCGAGGCCACTTAGAAAGATATTACCCCCTCTCTGTGTGAGAAATGGCACCAGGCATGATTTATTTTTTCTTGAGAACCACTAATCAAATCTAAAATTGTTTGAATTTGATTGAATCTGTGAATTTCAGGAAATTTGACTCCTACAAAAACACTATAACAACCACATAAGCAGCATTTTTGGTAAGTACACCCTCGACTTTGCCTTGGGGAGAATATATAGAAATATGGCTAAGACAAAGGCTTTTGCATAAAGAATTTTTGTACTTATAAGTGATGCACCAGATGGCATGGTGTGCCCGTTTAAAGGGACTTTTCTCTTAGGGTGGTGTAGAAGTCAAAAGCAGCGGCCGAACATTGTGTTACTTTTTATCTGTTGAGGCACAAGCTTGAATGTTTTTGAACTCTACAAAATATTTCAAAAACTGTACAAATACAGGTGCTTTATCGGATGCAAAACCTGAACGATAAAAAAACAAGACAGAAGAAGAATCAATGCCCTTGAAATGTGGTAATGGAGAAGGATATTACCAATACCAAACAAATCAATTATGGAACAAACCAAGCCAGACAGGTCACTCGAAGCTACCACTTGCCTACTTTGGACACAACATACGAAGAGAGCAATCACTGGAGAAAGACATCGAGGTCAGAAGAATAGGAGGAACAAGCCGAAGAGGAAGGCCAGCAACCCGATGGCTGAATTCTATGAAGTTAATGGCAGAGAAGACCTGGTGGAATGATCTAGATTTCTACAAGATGGATCTTCTAACAGATCTTTCATCCAAGAAGTTGCCATGATTCGAGATCGAGCCAAAGGCTGTGAAAAAAAAAAAAACAAAGCAACAATATCTTTCATTATGCATCAGATACATCCATCCAGGCCCAGCTGGTCTCTCTTAACGATATATCGTGTGATCACACCCGCCCCCGTCGTTTCTGTGTCACGGGCAATTCGTTGCCCGTGGCGCACAATATTGTTAATCCCCGTCACACGTACTTACTTTCCTAACGACCTTGCTGTGGGCGGCGAACATCCTCTTCCTGAAGGGGGAGGGACATTTGGCGTCACAGCGACGTCACACAGCGGCCGTCCAATAGAAGCAGAGGGGCGAAGATGAGCGGGACGTAACATCCCGCCCACCTCCTTCCTTCTGCATTACCGGTGGGACGCAGGTAAGCTGTATTCGTCATTCCCGGGGTGTCATATGTAGCGATGTGTGCTGCCACGGGAACGACGAACAACCTGTGCACTGAAGGAGGAACGACATTATGAAAATGAACGAAGTGTCTTTGAAGAACCTAGAATATAAGACATATTTTCAGTTGTTTCACACTTTTTTGTTCAGTATTTCATTCCACATGTGTTAATTCATAGTTTTGATGCCTTCAATGTGAATCTACAATTTGTAGAGTCCTGAAAATAAAGAAAACTCTTTGAATGAGGTGTGTCCACACTTTTGGCCTGTACTATATATATATATATATATATATATATATATTGATACACTGTATGCAGGAAGGTTGGAGATTGCATATGATTTGTATATCTGTTTCCAGTCTTGAGAATGCAGAGGTTTTTGTAAATCCTGCGCGATTGTGCATCCGCTGATATTTAATTATCCGCTCCGAGGTAAGAGACTCTACTTAGTTTTACTTTCCAGCGCGCGTTATATATTGCCGTTTCCTTCTCTCGGTGTCATCCTTTGCACTCACATTTAATGGTGTGACGGTAATGAAAAACAATTTAAATAATGGAAATCCCAGCAGAAGTAGCAATAAGAGCACAATTCTGAAATGGCTTCAGTTTATCACCATCGGTGGACACCATCTCTTTATTATTACCCTGAGCCGGGTCACCGAGGCAGAAGCCGTACCATTAATAAAGACCAAACTAAAGCCGCTGCTTATTTATGAGGATGGGGGTGATAGTTCTAATGAGGAAGCCATGTTTGTGCTCTTTAATGTGTCAAAGCATTAACAATATTAACAGCTGATAAGTGTCCTGCGCTGTTTTGTGCGCTTCTTTAGCACTTAATTATAGGATGTCTCGGGGAATCGTGTGTTGGGTTTTTATCTGATGGACACAGTTGTGCAGACTTATTAAAAGTGACAATGAGGTGCTAGAATTATTTTTTTTTTTACTTTGTGATCTATTCGATTGCAATTTTTGAGAGTAGGTGTCAGGGTCATCTCCCTGTTTTAGGAGACTAGTCACAGCTTTGGACTGAAGCCTCTCATTTCCATCTGGCTCGCTATATTTAAATGTTGTTTTGTTTCTCTTGCTAATTAATCGGTTAATGTCAGTTTTGCTGCCAGCAGCATTTCCAGCAGTTCCTACCTGAGTGTTTCAGCTGCACACCCCTTTAGCTTTAAGTAGAGATGTTTCCCAGCAATCTTTGCTGAAGATACAAAACTCATTGTTCTCTGGCCACCTTGGAGGAAGGTTCTACTATTTACCCTGTTTGTCTTACCTTACCTGGTTTTTTGTTAGTGCAGCAGTTGATCTAGTGAACCTCACCTGCCCCTCACTAGCCAGGGTATCTATAGGGTCTTCTTAGGGTCACAGGTTCCTGCTCAGTGACAGTTGCAGAGACTGTATATGGACTGGTGAGGAGAGTAGGGACAGCTGCATGTGCTGATAGGAGGTGTCCCACCTACCCATCTCCTTAGCTCCAGGGTCCCCCGCTGTTATTGTGTGCCCTTTGTTGTGTTTTTTTGTTGTGCGTCTGATGCATGTAGGTCTGAATACCTCACCACACTTGTCAAACCCGACAAGCATAACAGTAAGAAAATGTTTAATAGGGTTTAAGATTGGAGTCCTGTGTTTTTATTATAAAGAACCAGTTAGCAGTGGTCACACAGAATGGAGGTGCAAGGAAAGAGCTCCAGTTTTTCTATATAGGCCTTTATCATCCCTTTTCTCCTATATATAACTCATTGCCTTGGAGACCGACCACCTGCTGTCTTGCTTGTAAGTGGAGATGAGCGAAACTATGGAAGTCCAGTTTGGCGGATGCAACAGAACCAGACATCCTCGGATTTGTATTTGTTCTCAACCCAAATGGAAGTCACTGATTGGGCAGTTTGGGTCTCCGCCCACATGCAGCCAGCCATAAACAGATCACTTCCGGGGAAGGGTGGGCGAGGTTTTTCCATTTTTTTTGTTTGGTGCAGACTACATCCGATCATCCAGTTGTTACCCCTGGTGCGAGCCGATCAAACACTTCAAGCGGCTGAGCACCGAGTGTACCCGAGCACAGTGGTTTGCATACATAAAGCATCCGAACTTTGTTTTTTTTTTTAAAAAGTCGGTGTGCCGAACACTAAACACCAAACATTGGGTTCGCTCCTCTCTAAAGACTGCTCTGAAGTTGGCTGGGATTAGGAGGTAACCGCACACTCCAGCTTAAAATAGGGTTTACAAGCTCAATAAAACAGAGCTGCTAAGCAATCAGCCATCATCTGTTGGGAAAGATGAGGGCTCGTTGTGCTATCCCGCAACAAAGTGAAGGACATGGCCACTAACATACAAAAAGTCGTGAAGGGGTTAATCCTTGTGTTTTCAGCTTTCTGGGACAGCGGCTACAGGGAAAACAATTATTTTATTTTTGCTGTCAATCAATGTGCCAGGCACTGATAACACTGACGCAGACTATAGTGAGTGCTGACTGTATCCACTTCCTGCTCCGCTCCTATGGCTGAAAATGAGCTGGTGCAAGGAGAACATAACTTCATTTTTTCCCTGCAGCTACCAGTCCATCAATCCATGAAGCCTGCAACACATGGTTTTAACTCTATTTACCTGCAGGTTACCTTTTTACGTTTCTGGAGGTGATACATTCCCTTTAAGACACTGGTATTAAATTTCTCAGTTTTGCTGCTATTTTTTTATCTTACAGTTGCAATATACGGTAAGATGAAGTATTACATTTCCACCCCTGATCTTTGATAAACTGCAACTTTCCTTCACATATTGAAGTGTTTAAGAAAATAATCATGAAAGCAGAATGTGAAAGATTTCACATCGCGGAATTCACTTTCACTAACCATTAGGAAGAAAACCTGTGATTAACATTTTTAATTAATTGTAATTACTGCTATCGTCAATTTTGTTGTCATTTCTTTTTCAGGTGAATGCATTTTGTTAGCTTTATTAAATATAAGTGGTCATCGTTATCTTTGAAAGTGTCGTGTAATTGCCTCCATGATTAAGTGCTCTGTCGCAACGTTCTGCTAAATTAATGGGTTTACAGTCAGGCTGATCCTTCAGAAATAGGGTTAGGCTACATTCCCATTGAGTAGAGGGTGGATCTGCAGTACCCATCCATGGCCATTATAGGAGTGACCAGGCTGCTGTGTTCCGGTAGCAGTAACCAATGGTCAATAGGGGTGTCACACCCTTACTGATCAGATATTGAAAGCCTCAGAGGTGTAACTAGAGTTTGATGGATCCCGGTGCAAGATTTGGATCAAAGCCTCCCACCTACATTTTATTCAGATTTACAGGTCCTTGTAGATTTCTAAATCTTATAAAGATATATACAGTTAGGTCCAGAAATCTTTGGACAGTGACACAATTTTGGCGAGTTGGGCTCTGCATGCCACCACATGGGATTTGAAATGAAACCTCTACAACAGAATTCAAGTGCAGATTGTAACGTTTAATTTGAAGGTTTGAGCAAAAATATCTGATAGAAATTGTAGGAATTGTCACATTTCTTTACAAACACTCCACATTTTAGGAGGTCAAAAGTAATTGGACAAATAAACCAAACCCAAACAAAATATTTTTATTTTCAATATTTTGTTGCGAATCCTTTGGAGGCAATCACTGCCTTAAGTCTGGAACCCATGGACATCACCAAACGCTGGGTTTCCTCCTTCTTAATGCTTTGCCAGGCCTTTACAGCCACAGCCTTCAGGTCTTGCTTGTTTGTGGGTCTTTCCGTCTTAAGTCTGGATTTGAGCAAGTGAAATGCATGCTCAATTGGGTTAAGATCTGGTGATTGACTTGGCCATTGCAGAATGCTCCACTTTTTTGCACTCATGAACTCCTGGGTAGCTTTGGCTGTATGCTTGGGGTCATTGTCCATCTGTACTATGAAGCGCCGTCCGATCAACTTTGCGGCATTTGGCTGAATCTGGGCTGAAAGTATATCCCGGTACACTTCAGAATTCATCCGGCTACTCTTGTCTGCTGTTATGTCATCAATAAACACAAGTGACCCAATGCCATTGAAAGCCATGCATGCCCATGCCATCACGTTGCCTCCACCATGTTTTACAGAGGATGTGGTGTGCCTTGGATCATGTGCCGTTCCCTTTCTTCTCCAAACTTTTTTCTTCCCATCATTCTGGTACAGGTTGATCTTTGTCTCATCTGTCCATAGAATACTTTTCCAGAACTGAGCTGGCTTCATGAGGTGTTTTTCAGCAAATTTAACTCTGGCCTGTCTATTTTTGGAATTGATGAATGGTTTGCATCTAGATGTGAACCCTTTGTATTTACTTTCATGGAGTCTTCTCTTTACTGTTGACTTAGAGACAGATACACCTACTTCACTGAGAGTGTTCTGGACTTCAGTTGATGTTGTGAATGGGTTCTTCTTCACCAAAGAAAGTATGCGGCGATCATCCACCACTGTTGTCATCCGTGGACGCCCAGGCCTTTTTGAGTTCCCAAGCTCACCAGTCAATTCCTTTTTTCTCAGAATGTACCCGACTGTTGATTTTGCTACTCCAAGCATGTCTGCTATCTCTCTGATGGATTTTTTCTTTTTTTTCAGCCTCAGGATGTTCTGCTTCACCTCAATTGAGAGTTCCTTAGACCGCATGTTGTCTGGTCACAGCAACAGCTTCCAAATGCAAAACCACACACCTGTAATCAACCCCAGACCTTTTAACTACTTCATTGATTACAGGTTAACGAGGGAGACGCCTTCAGAGTTAATTGCAGCCCTTAGAGTCCCTTGTCCAATTACTTTTGGTCCCTTTAAAAAGAGGAGGCTATGCATTACAGAGCTATGATTCCTAAACCCTTTCTCCGATTTGGATGTGAAAACTCTCATATTGCAGCTGGGAGTGTGCACTTTCAGCCCATATTATATATAGAATTGTATTTCTGAACATGTTTTTGTAAACAGCTAAAATAACAAAACTTGTGTCACTGTCCAAATATTTCTGGACCTAACTGTATGTTACCCTCCCAAATCCTAGTATACAGTATATGTGTTGCACATCCTGGGACCCTTTCAGATATACTGTCTATGTCCCCTATCCTGTTATGCATATCCTCTATCCTAGTATATATATGTCCCCCATCCTGGTATTTATGTCCCTTATGTGTTATATATGTCCCTCATCCTAGGCCTCATTCTGGTGTATATATCTGGTGTATATATCTGGTGTATATGTCCCCCATCCTGGGTCACATCCTGTTATATTTGTCCCCCTTCCTGGTATATATGTCCCCCATCTTAGGCCTCATCCTGTTATTTTTGTCCCCCATTCTGGTATATATGTTCCCCATCCTAGGCCACATCCTGTTATATTTGTTCCCCATTCTAGTATATGTCCCCCATCCTTGCCCCCTCTTCTTATATATGTCCCCCATTCTAGGCCCCATTCTGGTATATATGTCCCCCAACTTTGTTCCCATCTTATTATGTATGTCCCAGATCCTACACCCCATAATGATATATATGTCTCCCATCATGGGCCCCATCCTGTTATATTTGTCCCCCATTCTGATATATATTTCCCCAATCCTGGGCAAATCCTGGTATATATGTCCTCCATCTTGGTAAATATGTCATATGTCCTCCATCTTGGTAAATATGTCCCCATTCGGTGCCCCCTCTAGGTAAATATGTTTTCCATAATGGTATATGTGTCCCACATACTGGTATATATCTCCTCCGCTCTGCAGCTGTTCTTTAGTGCATAAAAAAATATTGTACTCACCTTGCTTCACTTTCCTCACCACACAGCGTCCTCTTCTACAGCTGGTGCAAGAGCCGGCATCTTACATTGACGTGCCCACCATGGTAAATTACATCACTGCCATACCCCCACAATCACTGGCACATCTACATCAGCTACTGGCAACATGTTTTGCAGCGCAAGGACAACATCTCCAAGAATTTATATGTTCTTCCTGTTGTTTGGTGGGTTTCCTCTCTGTGCTCCAGTTTCTACCTGGACTTTAAAGTCTTAGCGATAGAAAAGACGTAAGGGTGCTTCACATGCTGCGATATCGCTAACGATTTATCGTCGGGGTCACGGTGTTTGTGACGCACATCCGGCGTCGTTAGCGACATCGCAGCGTGTAACACGTACGATCGACCTTCAACGATCGCAAACGTGGTAAAAATCGTTGGGTTTGGAGAGGTCGTCCAAACACCAAATATCGTTGTCTGGTGAGTAACGAGGTTGTTTGTTGTTCCTGCGGCAGCACACATCGCTGTGTGTGACACTGCAGGAACGAGGAAACTCACCGTACCTGCGTCCCGCTGGCAATGAGGAAGGAAGGAGGTGGGCGGGATGTTCGGCCTGCTCATCTCCGCCCCTCCTCTGCTATTGGGCGGCCACTTAGTGACGTCGCTATGACGCCGAACGTCCCTCCCCCTTAGAAAGGAGGCGGTTTGCCAGTCACAGCGACGTCGCTAGGCGGGTAAGTATGTGTGACGGGTGTAAGCGATGTTGTGCGACACAGGTCTACCACCCTGAGAGGGGCCCGGCCGCTTCCTGCGCTTGCTCGGGCCGAGCCGCTCGAGGTCTGGGCTCGGGTTGTCGGTGGCACGAGTGCCTCCGGACGGGGGGCCACGTCGCTCTGTTAAGGGGAGAGGTAACGGCGTGGTGGTGGTGGTGGTGTGGGACGAGGCACGCAGTCGGGGAGGGCTGCACTGTCGTCCAACGGGTCGTGACGCCCCCCACGGGTCGTGATGCCCCCCACGGGTCGTGGTGACGGGAGGCACCACAGCTGCGGCTGGAGTGAAGGCGGGCTCGTCTGGGATCGGTGTTGCGACCGCAGCCTAGATGTTAGTCCCTCCATGAGTAAGGGCGGTGTTTCCCGGGGCCCCGGTGTGGTCGGGGACTGGAGCGCTGGTGTTGTTGTCAGGGTGCAGGGTGCCGTGCCGCGGTGTAGTGTCGTGCCCGGATGGCACTGGTGTACTCACGATTGATTCACACTCAGAGTTACTGGTAAACCAAAGTACGGATGTGGTCGGTTCCCATGGCCGGCTGCTGATGTCCCCTGTGGGGTTGATGGTGGCCCCTTATCCCGTGCACCTCTGGATGTTGTGTTTCGGCCCCCCTGCCTAAGCAGTGGTAGCCTGCTCCCCGGCGTTGAGCTGCCGGAGGAGCCCTCGGTTGCCCGCAGGCGCTAGCTCGTCGGGTGTTTGGCCCTTGGCGGTGGCGCTCACCCGGTCTCGGTGGGCTTTTGCCTTCTTTCGGGACTTTGGGTGTGGATGAACCCATGAGGTCCAGCCAGCAATCAGTCAATTTGCTTATACTCAGTGGCTTCTAACCTAGGACGAGGTCTGAGTACCCGGTTTCTGGTGCTCCGGTACACAGTTGACTCCCCAGTTCGGGACCGGCGGGCTCCAACCCAGGCCCGGTCCGTACGGTTCCGCCGGTTGCGGTACCGGTACCTGTACCGGTACCTGTACCTGAGGGAGGCATCAGGTCTCCCTTTCGGGTGACATGGGTGTGACCTCACAGGGGATGGGGGTGTGTGTGTATGTGATTGATGTAATTACCTGTGACCCCTGGGGTCCAGGGCGTCACACAGGCAGCGATTTGCCCTTGATGCACAAACGACGGGGGCGGGTACGCTCCCTATCGATACCGATATCGCAGCGTGTAAAGTACCCTTTATATTATGAGCATCAATGGGGACAGTGATGGCTGTGGAATGTCCGAAAGTGTTGGCACCCTTCAAAATTATTCCAGAAAATGAAGTACCATATTTCTCCCAGAAAATTATTGCAATTACACACGTTTAATTCCGTTGTATGCATTGGAACAACACAAAAAAAACACAGAGGAAAAAAAAATGCAATTGGACATAATTTCACACAAATCATAAAAATGGGCCGGACAAAATTGTTGGCACCCTCAAGTTAATATTTGGTTGCACACTTTTTCGGATAAATAACTGCAATTGGTTGCTTTCTACACCTGTCCACAAGCTTCTTACTCCTCTCACCTGGAATCTTGGACTCTTCCTTATAAACTGCTCCAGGTCTCTCATATCTGAAGGCGTCTTCTCTCCTCTCCTCTTCTCTTCTCTCCTCTTCTCTTCTCTCCTCTCCTCTTCTCTCTCTCCTCTCCTCTCCTCTTCTCTTCTCTTCTCCCAAGAGCAATTTTAAGATCTCTCCACAGGTGCCAATGGGATTTAAATCTGGACTCATTGCTGCCACTTCAGAACTCTCCAGCGCTTTGTCTCCTTCCATATCTGGGGGTTTCTCTAAAGTATGGTCTGACAGTGACGCAGATCTCTATCTGAGAGCTCATCAACCATCGGCACTTGCCAACTGTAATTGTTTGGGGTCTGGTGAGTGTGATTTTTTTGGAGGAGGGTCTGCGTTCTTTTTGGTAGTCTGATTTCTTTTGGAGGTGTCTGTTTTCTTTTGCCGGTGTTCACCTTCTTTCGGTGGTGTCGGCTTTCTTCTGGGGGTGTCAGCTTTCTTTTGGTTGTGTCAACTTTCTTTTGGTGGTGTCGGCTTTCTTTTAGTGGTGTCTACTTTCTTTTGGGGGTGTCTGCTTTCTTTTGGTGGTGTCTGCTTTCTTTTGATGGTGTCTGTTTTCTTTTGGTTGTGTCCCCTTTCTTTTGGTGGTGTCTGCTTTCTTTTGGTGGTGTCGACTTTCTTTTGATAGTGTCGGCTTTCCTTTGGTGGTGTCTGGTTTCTTTTGGTGGTGTCAACTTTCTTTTGGTGGTGTCGGCTTTCTTTTGGTGGTGTCTGGTTTCTTTTGGTGGTGTCAACTTTCTTTTGGTGGTGTCTGCTTTCTTTTGGTGGTGTCAGCTTTCTTTTGGTTGCGTTGACTTTCTTTTGGTGGTGTCTATTTTCTTTTGGGGATGTCTGTTTTCTTTTGGTGGTGCCTGTTTTCTTTTGGAGGTGTCTGCTTTTTTTTGATGGTGTCCACTTTTTTGGGGGGTGTCCACTTTCTTTTTTGGTGTCTGCCTTCTTTTGGTGGTGTCTATTTTCTTTTGGGGATGTCTGTTTTCTTTTGGTGGTGCCTGTTTTCTTTTGGAGGTGTCTGCTTTTTTTTGATGGTGTCCACTTTTTTTGGGATTGTCCACTTTCTTTTTTGGCGTCTGCTTTCTTTTGGTGGTGTCTATTTTCTTTTGGGGATATCTGTTTTCTTTAGGTGGTGTTCACTTTCTTTTGGGGATGCTTGTTTTCTTTTGGGGACGTCTGCTTTCTTTTTGGTATGTCTGCTTTCTTTTTCGGATGTCTGCTCTCTTTTTGGGATGTCTACTTTCTTTTTGGGATGTCTGCTTTCTTTTGGAGGTATCGGCTATCCTTTGGTGGTGCCTACTTTCTTTTTGGGATGTCTGCTTTCTTTTCGAGGTATCGGCTGTCCTTTGGTGGTGCCTTTCTTTTTGGGATGTCTGCTTTCTTTGATGAAGAGTCCTTTTGTATTCTTTAATTTTTTTTTGCTTCTTGGACCCTTCTTATGGAACCACAACTAGGATTTATTTTTGAAGTAGGGATTATATTTTAAGCATACTCCAAAAAAGTGCCAAAAAGTCTAGTAGGTCTTATTTTTGAGGTAGGTATATATTTTTGGGAAAACAGGGTATGTATCAATCCTAAAATATAATCATTGAATATAAGGACAAGATTACATGTTTTTATTATTATTAACATTAATTTATTAGTAATTAATTGTAGTAAGAACGTTAAAGAAAACGTCTTTTTGGAGAGCTCAGGTCATCTGTTGTGTATGTGAATTTGAGATTTTTTTTCTTCTTTCATTCTGCAGAAATAAATCTGTCTGCTAATGACATCCTTTAGGGACTCGGTCCGAGCAGATGTGGAGCACAGCGTGTTGTAATGATCAGCTCAATACATGTTCTATCAAGGGATAAATTGCAAATAGTCATCTCTTGTCCCGATGTTACAGCACGCCCAGGCTTATTAATTCACAGGCTCTTTTGGAAAGCCTCTTTTCATATTCTAAATGGAGAAAGTGTTTGATCTTTCAGCTATTGATTTGATGTTGGATATAAACTTACCAGTCATACAATTTAGATAGTTACGCAAGCAAATTTTGGTCTTTAATCCCTGCAGCCTTCAATGGCTTTTACTCTATGGCTTAATAGTTATATTCATGTCAGCTGCACTGTTCTGTCACTTAAAGGGAAGTTTCCTCTTAATTTACAGTATATATTTTATGACCCCTCTTTGTTATGATGCTCTCAAAATTCCCCTTTACACACAGTACGTATCCCCAAATGGAATTATCGTCATAATTTGACAACAGAGTACAAAGAATGATGGTCCCAACACAGTATGATGACACTACATTGTCCCCATCATCACAGTATTGGATTTTACATTTATTAATCCAATAAATAAATAATTAAAAGAAAAAAGTGATATTGAGTCCCCTCATTTTTGATAACCAGTTAAGGTAAAGCAGATAGCTGGGGGCTGATATTATCAGACTGGGAAGATCCATGGTTATTTGGCCCTTCCCAGACCAAAAATAGCAGCCAGCAGCTGCCCCAGAAGTGGCTCATGCATTGGATGGTACAATTCGGGTGCTTTGGCTCAGATCTTCCTGATTTGCCCTGGTGCAGTAACAATTGTGGTAATATTTTTGGGGTTCAGGTCAGTTGTGAATTGATAGCTGCCCTCAAGCCCAGGATTTAGTAATGGAGAGGCAACTATCAGTCATACGTTTTGCTCCTCTCTCCCTTCAGTATGTTTTAATGTTCCCCATCCTGTACTAATGTCCCCCATGCTGTACTAATGTCCCCCATCCTGGGCCCCTTCTTGGAATATACATGTCCCCCATTCTGGTATATATGCCCTCACCCTGAGCCCATCTTGGTATATACTGTATATTCCTCAACCTGGTATGTATGTCCTCATCCTGGTATATATGTTCCCCATCTTGGTATGTATGCTCCCCACCTTGGACCCATTCTGGTATATCTGTTCCCTATCCTTGTAAAAATGTCGATCATCCTGGGCCCCATCCTGGTACCTATGTCCTCATCCTGGTTTATATGTCCAAATCCTGGTATGTATGTCCCCATCCTGGGCCCTTCCTGGTGCATATGTTCCCCATCTTGGTATATTTGTCCCCATTCTGTAGATGGCATAAAGGATGGCTTCTGATGTCAGCATGCCTGTTATGACGATGCATGATGCCACTGCCATACAATGACAATGCCTGGTACACTAATGTCAGCTGCCGGCCTCTGATTGGCCAGCAACGCAGTGCAGGAGCCCAACAGGTCTCTGTGCCATAATGCTTTTCAGCTGGATGTGCATCCCGCTGAAGTAAACACTGGAGTCAGCAGGCCCCCTCCACCCCTGGGGTCCAATCGCGACCTCTGCAACCGTGATCATCATACTCCTGCTTAGGATCCTCTTTGCTGGCATCAGTTTAATAATGCCAAATCTGATGACAGGTTCTCCTTAAGGACTATATAAAGTTTATCAAGGTACTGTGAGGATTATTGGTTATGCTATGTACATATGTTACGTTGGCCTGCAGGATAGTCCACAGACCCCTGCAGAGACATGTTGTATATGGCCCCGTAGAGGACAAGGAATAATACTCATTTGGGTGACAGAAAATCCCAAGAGAAAAGCCCAAAATCAGCACATGCCCTATAATAAGTAACTAGTGGAAGTACATCTAAAACTTATAGGGCACTTGGTAAACACTGTTCGATCAAAATAGCTCAAATAGCCCCCTATATACACTATGAGAACTCACATAGCCCCTATATACACTATGAGAACTCATATAGCCCCCTATATACAGTATGAACACTCACATAGCCCCCTATATACAGTATAAGTCTTCACATAGCCCCCTATATACAGTATGAGCCCTCACATAGCCCCCTATATACAGTATGAGCACTCATATAGCCCCCTATATACCGTATGAACACTCACATAGCCCCCTATATACAGTATGAGAACTCACATAGCCCCTATATACACTATGAGTACTCATATAGCCCCCTATAAACAGTATGAACACTCACATAGCCCCCTATATACAGTATAAGTCTTCACATAGCTCCCTATATACAGTATGAGCCCTCACATAGCCCAATATATACAGTATGAGCACTCATATAGCCCCCTATATACAGTATGAACACTCACATAGCCCCCTATATACAGTATAAGTCTTCACATAGCCCCCTATATGCGGTATGAGCACTCATATAGCCCCCTATATACCGTATGAACACTCACATAGCCCCCTATATACAGTATGAGCACTCACATAGCCCCTATATACAGTATAAGTCTTCACATATCCCCCTATGTACAGTATGAGCCCTCACATAGCCCCCTATATACAGTATGAACACTCATATAGCCCCCTATATACAGTATGAACACTCACATAGCCCCCTATATACAGTATGAACACTCATATAGCCCCCTATATACCGTATGAACACTCACATAGCCCCCTATATACAGTATGAGCACTCACATAGCCCTCTATATACAGTATGAGCACTCACATAGCCCCCTATATACTGTATGAGCACTCACATAGCCCCCCATATAGAGTATGAGCACTCACATAGCCCCCTATATAAAGTATGATCACTCACATAGCCCCTATATACAGTATAAGTCTTCACATAGCCCCCTATACACAGTATGAGCCCTCACATAGCCCCCTATATACAGTATGAGCACTCATATAGCCCCCTATATACCGTATGAACACTCACATAGCCTCCTATACACAGTATGAGCACTCACATAGCCCCCTATATACAGTATGAGCACTCACATAGCCCCCTATATACTGTATGAGCACTCACATAGCCCCCTATATACAGTATGAGCACTCACATAGCCCCCTATATAAAGTATGATCTCTCACATAGCCCCTATATACAGTATAAGTCTTCACATAGCCCCCTATACACAGTATGAGCCCTCATATAGCCCCCTATATACAGTATGAGCACTCACATAGCCCCCTATATACAGTATGAGCACTCACATAGCCCCCTATATACTGTATGAGCACTCACATAGCCCCCTATATATCGTATGAGCATGCACATAGCCCCCTATATACAGTATGAGTACTCACATGCCTCTATATATAGGATGAGCCCCCACATAGCCCTCTATATAAAGGATGAGCCCTTACATATCCGCCTATATACAGTATGAGCACTCACATAGGCCCCTATATACACTATAAGCACTCACATAGCCCCCTATATACAGTATGAACACTCACATAGCACTCTATATACAGTATGAGTACTCACATAGCCCCCTATATACAGTATGAGTACTCACATAGCCCCCTATATACAGTATGAGCACTCACATAGCCCCCTATATAAAGTATGATCACTCACATAGCCCCTATATACAGTATAAGTCTTCACATAGCCCCCTATACACAGTATGAGCCCTCACATAGCCCCCTATATACAGTATGAGCACTCATATAGCCCCCTATATACCGTATGAACACTCACATAGCCTCCTATATACAGTATGAGCACTCACATAGCCCCCTATATACAGTATGAGCACTCACATAGCCCCCTATATACTGTATGAGCACTCACATAGCCCCCTATATACAGTATGAGCACTCACATAGCCCCCTATATAAAGTATGATCTCTCACATAGCCCCTATATACAGTATAAGTCTTCACATAGCCCCCTATACACAGTATGAGCCCTCATATAGCCCCCTATATACAGTATGAGCACTCACATAGCCCCCTATATACAGTATGAGCACTCACATAGCCCCCTATATACTGTATGAGCACTCACATAGCCCCCTATATATCGTATGAGCATGCACATAGCCCCCTATATACAGTATGAGTACTCACATGCCTCTATATATAGGATGAGCCCCCACATAGCCCTCTATATAAAGGATGAGCCCTTACATATCCGCCTATATACAGTATGAGCACTCACATAGGCCCCTATATACACTATAAGCACTCACATAGCCCCCTATATACAGTATGAACACTCACATAGCACTCTATATACAGTATGAGTACTCACATAGCCCCCTATATACAGTATGAGCACTTGTCAGTGCAAAGTATGAGATCTGATCTGACTGTATGAGATGCTGTAGTGGGGTCTAAGCCCCAGTTTTGAAAATTCAGGAGGATCTTCTCTCAAACTTCCAAGTATTTCCAGAGATTTTCCTGTGCTTGACACCTAGATGCCCTACATCTTGAAAGGCACTTTTAAAGGGGTCTGAAACAGGGAATGGAGCTGTCATGGTCACCACACCAGTGAAAATGTTCAACTACGCACCTTGTGAGCCACACTCAGGATTCTCGTGCTCAACTGATCAAAAAAGTTGACAAGTATAAGGTTGTCCCTGTGCGGTAAGGATGAGATAGTAATGTTGTTGCTCCTGAGGTGATTGTCATGGTCGTCTCCTAACTTAGAGACTTGTGTCAGGCTTTTGGCTGGAGCCTCTCTATACCATCTAGACTCCTCATTTAAACATAGTTTCCTTTCTGTCGGTGCTTTATGAGTTAATGTCAGTTTTGTTGCCAGCAGCTCATAGCAGCGTAGGTCAGCTGTAGCTGCTTTGAGCATACACACCTTTAGGTTTAAATAGTGGGGTTTTCCCAGCAGTCCTTGCTGTTGATAGAATTCATTCTACTCTGGCCATCTTGGTGGAAGGAGCTGCTGAGGAATTGTTCTGTGCCTATCCAGCTTCTACCTTGAAGTCTGTCTGCAGCCGTAGATTTTGGTGTTTGTATCCTACTGTTTATTTCCCCCATCTGTCCTTCCTTTCTCTCTGTGTTTATTAGTGGAGCGGTTGGACTAGTGTCTCCTGCTGGCCATCTCACTAGCTAGGTGTGTTTCCAGGGCTTGTGAGGGATTAGGTATCCTGCTCAGCAACTTGTTGAAACAATCTGTGTAGGGACGCTATGAAGCTCAGGTAACAGCATGAGGTGAGTTCAGGAGGTGTCCCCTCACCCCTCTCCCTAGCTGTAGGGCCCACCGTTGTTAAAGTGTGTTCGGTGTCCCCTCTTTGTTTGTGGTGTTTTTGCAGTGCGTCAGACGCCCGTTGGTCTGAATGTGTGTGCCACGCGGTGCATACGGACTTGACCGTCTCCGAGCTTGACAGTGGTGGCAAATCAGAGGTCAGGTCAGGAGATGTGAGCGTGAACCTACAAGCAACAGACGGAGAATCATTCGACAACCCAACCCTACACTTTTAATTCGTCTTGCCCATATGGTATCCTCGATTGCTATAGATAATTTTATTATCAATTTTAATGTGACTATTATTAGTGGAAAATCACCATATTGCTCCTCACATTGCTATTTTCTCTAGAGGCATCTTCAGTCATTATCCACTGTGAATGAAAATCTGTCCAACATTGTGTAAGATCAGTGAATCTCTGATGTACAATGACACGTAGCAAAAGCTGCAGGAAATTAAACGAGGAAAAAAAGAACAAGTCTTAAAAACAATGCTGACGACTGTTTCATTTACGAGTATTAAATGGGAAGATCGTCTTTTGATGTCATCGGACGTGCGTCTTCGCCTGGCCCACGAGTGTCCTTGCAATTTGCCGATAATGAGATGATTTACATAGTGTTTTGCAAAATGTATCCGCAGTAAAAATAGAAGCTCTTTTTTTTTTTTTTTTACAGATATTTGATTTGTCCACACCGGCAACATTATTTTTTCGGATATAAAATCTAATGGTTGGTGTATAACATTCTGTGTATGTCGGAGCCATCACTGCAAAACTGTCTATAGTAGTAGACATTTACCGAAGATGAAAAGGTAGAGTTGTTGTTGCGGCAATCTGGTATGAATATGGAGATGCTTAAAGGGGTATTCTCAAGTTTGGAAGTTGTCCCCTATCCATTGCATTGGGGAGGGATAACTTCCAGATCATTGGGGATCTTTCCGCTGTAACCCCAACCAAACCTGAGAACTGGGCATGAAGCGCCACGTCAATAGTCAATCATGCGCGCCGCCTATTCATTCATTGTTATCAGTGCCAAAGACAAACTGAGCGGAGTCCTTGGCCATCTCCGCTAGTTCCAATAAGAATTAATGGAGCAGCATCAACCATCGCTACATTCACATGTGGCTCTTCAGAGCCCCAGTTCTCAGGATCAAAGAGAGCCAAAGCAGTTGGACCACCAACAATCGGAAAGTTGGAAAGATGGGAGATAAGTCCAGACTTGAGAATACCCCATTCACATTTTAAAGAGGATGTCTGGTTTAAAAAAATATTTTTTAAATACCCTATTTGGTCGGTTTTTGATAATAAATTGAATCCTTCACTTAAAGAGGTTGTCCAGGACTTTAATATTGATGACCTATCGTTAAGATAGGAGATAAAAGGAGAGACGGAGGGGCGCTCCTACTGTATCACCTGGTGGTCCAGTGGAAGTAGTTGAAGTTAGGGGTACTTTAGACGCTGCGACATCACTAGCATTTGCTAGCTATGTCAAACGCGATTGCACCCACCCCGTCGCACGGCCGATATGTGGTGATCGCTGCCATAACGAACATTATCGCTACGGCAGCGTCACGCGCACATACCTGCTCTGCGACGTCGCTGTGACCGACGAACCGCCTCCTTTCTAAGGGGGCGGTTCGTTCAGCGTCACCGCGATGTCACAGCAGCGTCACTGAACTGCCGTCCAATAGAAGCGGAGAGGCGGAGATGAGCTGAACATGCCGTCCACCTCCTTCCTTTCTCCTTTTCCGGTGGACGGAGGTAAGAGATGTTTGTTGTTCCAGCGGCGTCACACGTAGTGATGTGTGCTGCCGCAGGAACGACAAACAACATCGTACCTGCAGCAGTACCGATATTATGGAAATGAATGACGTGTCAACGAGCAACGATTTTGCATGTTTTTGCGCTCGTTGATCGTCGCTCATTTGTGTTACACACTGCGATGTCGCTACCGGCGCCGGATGTGCGTCACTAACGACGTGACCCTGACGATATATCGGCAGCGATGTCACAGCGTGTAAAGTACCCCTTAGAATCACTAACCTGTAAGGGTTGTGCAATCCTTGCACAACCCCAGTGAATGCTGCTGGTATGTAATGCCCACCACACGCCCAAGGGATTCCGGGTTCAGCAATCAGCCGGTCATGTAAAGTGTGATACCACGACAGGTCCTGGAATGGCCGGTCCTTTTGTTAGGGAAGGCTCTTCACTAAGTCAGCTCCATCCGCTGCCCCCCAAGAGGGATGGTAGGTAAAGAATCTAGAAAAAAATTGCAGCGGTATTCTTTTCCGGGCACAAGTGAAGTGATGTTCCTGAAGCCTGAATAAAGTGTTAAATGTAACCGTGCCCGATTTCCCTGCTTCCAAGCTTTGGTGCCTGGAAAAGAATACTGCTGCAAATTTTTTTAAAATATTCTTTACCTATCGTTAAGATAGGTTATAAATGTCTGATCTTTGAGGTTACGACACCCGGCACCCCTACTGGTCAGCTCTTCCCAATGCTGCCGCTGACCAAAACTACTCAGTTGTGAAGCTGCACAGCATAGCTCCGTCGAAAGGAATAGTGGCAATGGCCAAGTACAGCAAATCTGACCCCTATTAATTTGAATATTGAGCAAATTTGCAGCCATGGCCATTATACAGGTGATGGAGCTGTGCTGAGCAGCTCCGCAACTGACTAGTTCCAACTGGCGAAGGCACTGGGAATAGCTGGTCAGTGGCGGTGCCAGGAGTCGCACATTGATGACCTATCCTAATGTTAAAGAGGTTATACACCAGTTGTACATTGATGGTGTGTCCTTAGAATAGGTCATCAATGTCTGATCGGCCATGGTCCGACACTTGGCTCCCCTGTCGATCAGCTGTTCTTGGTGCCAACGGCGGCAGAAAGTGCCGGAAATGTTCAGTGCCACAGCTGCTCTATCTTCTGATAGTGGCCGCGGCCGGGTACTGCACATCCACCTCCTTCAAATCAATAGGAGACGGATGTTCAGTACCCAGCCACGGCCACTATCCAAAGACAGGGCAGTTCCGGAACAGAGTATTTCCAGTTGCCTTCACTGGCACCAAAAGCAGTTTATAGTAGGGTTTGCCAGGTGGCAGACTCCGACCAACCAAACATTGACCTATCCTAAGGGTAGGCCATCAATGTTAAAGTTGTGGGCAACCTCTTTAAACCCTCAGACAACTCCTTTAAGACGTCACCGGTTACTCAGATTACTAAGTGTCTCTATCTGAAGGTAAAACAATAAACACATGGACAGACAATATGTTTCAGTGGACATTTTGCCCCGCTCCCATTCTCTTTCATAATTAATCATTTAATGTTAATATTCCCCAAAAATTACAGAATTAACTAAGAGAAAAAACTATTTGTAAATATATTAGAATATAACTCTAAGGCCACATTCACACATATGTCTGTTAACATCCGAGAGAGACCGAACATTTTTTTTGCTATGTGTCCTCCTTGTTACATCTGTAAAGCCTTTCCATCAAACTTGATGGTTGCTCGCTCTCCCCAGCCTCACAAGCTCGTTGCCTTGGAGTAACCCTTGACTCTGCTCTATCCTTCAAGCCACACATCTAAGCCCTCTTCACCTCATGCAGACTACAACTCAAAAATATCTCCCGGATCCGTGCTTTCCTTAACCATGAATAAGCAAAAACATTAGTACATGATCTCATTATCTCCCGCCTCGACTACTGCAACCTCCTGCTCTCTGGCCTACCCTCCAACACTCTTGCACCCCTCCAATCTATCCTAAACTCTGTGACACGCTTAATCCACCTCTCCCCTCGCTATTCCCCAGCCTCACCACTCTGCCAATCCCTTCACTGGCTTCCCATCACCCAACGACTCCAGTTCAAAACATTAACCATGACATACAAAGCCATACACAACCTGTCTCCTCCTTATATCTGTGACCTAGTCTCCCGGTACCTACCTGCATGTAACCTTCGATCCTCACAAGATCTCCTTCTCTATTCCTCTCTCATCTTCTCTTCCCCCAATCATGTACAAGATTTCTCCCGTGCCTCCCCCATACTCTGGAACGCTCTACCTCAGCATATCGGACTCTCCCCTACCGTGGAAAACTTCAAGAGGAACCTGAAGACCCATCTCTTCCAACAAGCCTACAACCTACAATAACCCTCAGTCCAGTAGACCACTGCGCAACCAGCTCTGTCCTCACCTATTGTACCATCACCCATCCCCTGTAGACTGTGAGCCCTCGCGGGCAGGGTCCTCTCTCCTCTTATACCAGTCTGTTTTGTATTGTTAATGGTTGTTGTACATATACCCTCTTTCACTTGTAAAGCGCCATGGAATAAATTGTGCTATAATAATAAATAATAATAATTCTATCGGAGGTCATCCATTTACCTTAATGGCCAAGTCTGCCAAAAATAAATGCAACATAACTGCGGCATCTGAATAAATATTTAATAAAACCAAATTTTTCAATTGAAAAATAGCAAAAGAAATGAACTAAAAAACCTCTTTAGACCATTTGATTCTTATTTCGCACAGAATATAACCTTGGCTGCCCCAGGTCGTCAGTGAGAAAGGTTCTCTAGTTTCCTCCTTGGCCTACACAGGGAACTCTATGATGGATGACCAGGGTTACACCGGCTATTCTCATCCTCTAAGCAAGGGAATTGTCAACTGGTTGAGAGTAATAACATAAAATAACCTTAACGATCATCAGTTGTCACTTAGTGATGGTCTAATTATCTATTTATGTAGAGTTATATAGTCCAAGCCGGAGCCAAAGTTTAAGTATTACTTAATTAAATCTCCTTAAGAAAATAAAAATCTTTTCTACCATATTTTTCCGCTTTTCATTCTCGATCTGTCATTGCTTTTATTGTGCGGCTTGTTCCCCCTATACTGATGACGCAACAATACAATTATTCTACTTTTTGTATCAATTTTGTTCTTTACAATTTATTTTTAATTTTCTTTAACCCAAAAATTAGAAGAAAATACCAAAAATTTAATTCTATTCAGAAGACTACCAGGATATACCACAGATATTTCCAAACTCGATATCCCAATAATTACACCATACCTCATCAAATCATGAGTCTTTATTGATTACAGATTAAAAACATAAATCACAAAGGACAAAAATACAAAATATTATTATTAAAAACACTGGGCATGAAGAGCAGGTCATACTCCAATTAACCTTAAAGTTATATTCAAATATACATAAGGGGGTTATAACTATTTAAAGATGGTGGTAATCAATATAACATTTTTACAATATTACCATATAAATCACCAATGATGCCTTCAATTCCACTATATCATAGCATTATATGCATAGCATCATCAGTACAACCACTTCATTAGTAACATCACTTAGACAAAGCTGATGCCATGGTATACAGAGTATGACACTTCTCCCCCACCACACACTCCAACGCGCGTTTCACAACCGCTTCTTTATGGAGTGACCATAAATAGTTATAACCCCCTTATATTTTTTAAAATAACTTTATGGTTAATTGGAGTATGACCTGCTCTCCATGCCCAGTGTTTTTAATAATAATATGTTTTATTTTTGTCCTTTGTTATTTATGTTTTTAATCTGTCATCAAAAAAGACTTATGATTTGATGAGGTATGGTGTAATTATTGGGCTATCGAGTTTGGAAATATTTTTAATTTTCCCCTTAATATAGACCAGCCAGTAGAAAACTTACTGAGAACCCGTCATCATCAATTTAGATCCCAAACTAATGGCATGTTTATCGTGGTGCTTTAGGGCTGAATTAATCCTTACCCTTCTTGTAGAAATCCGTTTTGATGATTTAGAGGAATCCATGGTTGAAATTGTATGTTAATGAGATACAAGTGCACTGGGCGGGCGCTGCACTCCCACCAGGAGGCAGACAGTGGGCGGGAAAAGGCGGGAGAGCTGTAAGTGCAGCGGCCGCCCAGTGCACTGTATCTCATTAGCACCATATAATTTCAACTGTGGATTTCTCTAAACCAGTAAAATAGATTTCTGTAAGAAAGATAGGATGTATGCAGCACTAAAGTACCATTATATAAACACCATTAGTAAGAGCAAAAAATACAGATGACAGGTTCTCTTTGAAGCCCAATTTATAATGCAAAACTATCAAGAATGAGTCCTGATAATCATGCAGTTCAAGAAGGCTGCCAATGACCTGATGATCTAGGGAAATGCTCAATCATTGAGTGATTTTATCCTTTGTTGTCACGCTCGTCGTGCCTGCGAAGGACCTCAATGCCAGCTAGTGTAGATTACATACAACACGTCATGCACCCAGGCTTCAGAAGAAGGAGGACAAATGTGGCCGAAAGAGGAGGCGCGGGACCCGGAGAACGGAGACGCCCACCTGATCGTCTGCTCCACACCGACCGTTAGGTGAGTTTTATAAACATCCGGTGACAGGTTCCATTTAAATTTGATTCTAATTTTGTTGGCAGCAGATTATAAACCATACTCTCCAAGCGTGCAACAAAAACAGTTGGTTTATTCAGGAACAGACATGGTAAGCCTAATAAATTGCAGTAAATCATTTCTCTGTGTTTCTGTCTGCAGCGTCTTTAAGCCACTTCCTTTCTCATGGACGCAAGAATCAGAGTACAGTCATATCCTCTTTATTATTATTATTTATTATTATAGCGCCATCAATTCCATGGCGCTTTACATGTGAAAGGGGTGTACATAATAGGGACAAGTACAATAATCATAAACAATACAAGACACAGACATGTACAGGAGGAGAGAGGTCCCTGCCCGTGAGAGCTCACAGTCTACAAGGGATAGGTGAGCATACAGTAGGTTAGGGTAGAGCTGATTGTGCGGCGCTATATCAGACTGAGGGTTACGGCAGGTTGTAGGCTTGTCGGAAGAGGTGGGTCTTCAGGTTCCTTTTGAAGCTTGCCAAGGTAGGCAAGAGTCTGATGTGTTGTGGCAAAACATTCCAGAGTATGGGGGAGGCACGGGAGAAATCTTGGATGCGATGGTGGGAAGAGGAGATGAGAGGGGAGTAGAGAAGGAAATCTTGTGAGGATCGAAGGTTACGTGCAGGTAAGTACCGGGAGACTAGGTCACAGATGTAGGGAGGAGACAGGTTGTGGATGGCTTTGCATGTCATGGTTAGTGTTTTGAACTGGAGTCATTGGGCAATGGGAAGCCAGTGAAGGGATTGGCAGAGAGGAGAGGTCGGGGAGTAGCGGGGGGAGAGGTGGATTAGGCGGGCAGCAGAGTTTAGAATAGATTGTAGGGGTGCGATACTGTTAGAAGGGAGGACACAGAGCAGGAAGTTGCAATAATCCTTGTGATCCTCTTCTTGTGAGACCTTCTGGAGTATTTTTTTATCAATAACTTTACTAACAACATACAAACCTAGCAACCAAATACTCATAGACAGGAATGAAGTTGTTGTACTAAACATATTCCAACAAATGTATTCACTCATCTCTACTACTGAATGTTAGTGGGACTTTGCTATGTCGGATAGCCTGAGGTCCTAAACAAGGGACACCTCTATGTCATCTATATACCTTGATTATTAGAGGGATTAATAATATTAAAAGGGTTTTACCAAGAGAAGACAACTCCTTCAACCAGCACCAGAAGATGGGTTAATTACACCACAATGTTTCCATATTGAATATTCTCTATTAAACTGTTTCTTTTCTAACTGATGTTTGTGGGAAAGCCGTCACTGCCCCGCACCTTCCAATTTACACTGTATTTAAAGAAGGCTTGACATCCCATCGTCAACTCTCCGCGAGCCGCAGGAACATAAGGGTGGGGACCGACACTGTTTTCATGTATATGCTTCAAGAGTGATTAATTAGCCATAGTTTTAACATTTCCCAGAGAACATAATTAAACTGTGTCCAGGGTGTTAGTGTTCATTGCTAATGATCGCGCTCATTATTACTTGGCATTGCTTGTCACTTTGTCACTCACATGGAGTCTGCCATCATCCTCGCATCATCCCATTAGCCGGATTGTTTGTCGTGGAAGTCTACAGTGAAAGTCACAGTGGGTAATAATAAATATAAAAAGCTATCAGAGCATAATAAACATTTAGCCAGACGACAGTCTCGGCTCAAGGGGGTGGTAGATCTCTACGGAGGCCACTACGTGTTGTGACCCGGCCACATGTTATTAGCCTTGCGTGGGCTCCTGTAACCATGAATTATCTGATATCCGGCAGCTTAATATTACTCACGCTCCTCCCTTTCTTTACGTGCCCTGAAATGACTGGAGAGGGTGTAGTAAAGGACTGAGAATGGTAATAAAAAAAATAAAATGCGGATGAATGAGAGAGATGAGCGGAATATAACAATGAGTAATTACGGAGGTGTAAGGTGTCCAGCTGCTGATAGGAAGGGACAATGCTAAACATGAGGGAAGAATATTCACTAAACCATATAGAAAGGTAGAAAATATACATTTCACTCCTACAATAAATATTGCTTGCTGGGCAACAACATATGTATATATTTTTATGGCCTTAATCTCGAGCCATGGTCACTTGATTGATGAACGTTTTATAGGAAGATCAATCTTGTGCAGTCTAGATAGGTCCGCAAGGGTTGTCTCCACCTAGATAGGTCCACCAGGGTCTTCTCCTTCTAGATAGCTCCAACAGGGTCTCCTCTACCAAGATAGGTCCACCAGGGTCTTCACCACCTAGATAGGTTCACCAGGGTATTCTCCACTTAGATAGGTCCAAAAGGGTCTTCTCCAGCTAGATAGGTCCAACAGATTATTCTTTGCCTAGATAGGTTCACCAGGGTCTTTTCCACCTAGATAGGTCCAACAGGGTCTTCTCCCCTTAGATAAGTCCACGAGAGTCTTCTCTGCCTAGATAGGTCTACCAGGGTCTTCTCCCCCTAGATAGGTCCCCCAGGATCTTCTCCGCCTAGATAGCTCCACCAGGGTCTTCTCCGCCAAGATAGGTCCACCAGGGTCTTCTCCGCCTAGGTAAGTCCAACAAGGTCTTCTCCAGCTAGATAGGTCCAACAGGGTCGTCTCTGCCTAGATAGGTTTACCAAGGTCTTCTCCACTTAGATAGGTCCAACAGGGTTTTCTCTGCCTAGATAGGTGCACCAGGGTCTTCTATGCCTAGATAGGTCTACCAAGGTCTTCTCCAGCTAGATAGGTCCATCAGGGTTTTCTCCACCTAAATAGGATCACCAGGATCTTCTTTGCCTAGATAGCTCCACCAGGGTCTTCTTCACCTAGATAGGTCCACCAGGGTCTTCTCCACCTAGATAGGTCCACCAGAGTCTTCTCTGCCATTATCCTGATTGTATCAAGCCATCAGGTTGCTTGTCTTCCATTTTGTCTTTTTCCTTCTATTCTTCCGACCATGATGTCCTTTTCGGGTGATTGCTCTCTTCGTATGATGTATCCAAAGTAAGCAAGTAGTAGATTGATGATGCTTGCTTTGAGTGACATGTCTGGCTTTAAAAAAAAAAAAAATAAATAAACATAAAAATGGTAAAATTAATTTAAAAAACTAAAAAAGTTGCAATCAGAGCAGTTTGGTATGACCGGCAGACTTTAAGGTCAATTGTTGGATAATAATGAGACCTGTAGAAAAAAAACACAATGGAAAAAAAAATTAAATGTGGGAGCACATCCATAGCTCATTTTAAATGGAGTTTGTCAGGACATAATGACTGTCCTAGTACAGGAACGCTGTGCACACTTGAAGAGTTCAGTGAACCTTGTTTTTCATCTTTGTCCACCCTCCTCTGGTCTGTACAGTCAAAGCTGTCAATCACGGAAATGGAAGGCGGAGACGGATGGACAAGAAATTGAGACGAGGAACTATGAGGGGCTGCTAATAAGTCTTTGGCTTTGTGACATTTTTCTGTTTCTATGGTAACGAATGTTACATCACATGAAAGAATCCATGAATTTCAGCTAAAGCAATATCAAACATCATGGGGATTTCCCGTGAACGTGTTTGTGTCATTATCCATGAACATTTGGACATAAGGAAGCGATCTGCAAAGTGGGTCCCAAATGTTTGACAACAGATCAGAGAAGCAGCGACTGAAAACTTCCCGGTCCATTTGTCAGCGTTTCCGGACTGATAAGAACTTCCTAGATCAACCGGTCACTATGGATGAGACCTGGATTTATTTGTATGACCCTGAAAACAAAGAGCAGTCAAAAGAATGGAGGCACAGTGGTTCTCCTCGTCCAAAGAAGTTCAGGGTGCAAAAATCAGCCACTAAGGTGATGGCGTCTGTGTTCTGGGATAAGGAGGGCGTGCTGCTAGTGGACTACCTTCAAAAGGGTTCCACCATCGATGCAAGGTATTACATTAAACTTTTGGACCAATTGAAGTCAGCTCTGAAGGCCAAAAGGCGTGGCGCAAGAAAACGCCTCTGTTCACACAAGCAACCACGGCAAAACTGGCAGAGCTGGGCTTCCAGCTCGTTGACCACCCACCTTATTCACCAGATCTAGCTCCCTCCAACTATCATCTGTTTCCAAACCTGAAGAAACACCTCAAGGGTACCAAATTTCACACCATTTCTGATGCCATGGCTGCTACGGATGCCTGGTTTGAGGCACAACCGAAATCCTTCTTTTGGCTAGGCTTACAGGACTTGGAATACTGATGTAAGAAGTGTGTTGTCATCAGTGGAGAGTATGTGGAATAAATGTACAGTTTTATCATCCTATCTTGTTTCTTTCTGGGTAAAGCTAAAGACTTATCAGCAGCCCCTCGTATAATACCCAGCGAAGAGTGCCCCCAGCATCTGTGCTTGGCTTGAAAAGTTACTTTTTGCTGACAGACTTCCAATACTTGTTTGTTTACTACATATTATAGGCTATACATTCCCTTTAAGAACATCTGTTGTGGCTTCTACGTTACAGAAGATCTATGCCAACATTTTCAAATATGTTCTTGCTTTATGAAATACTTCCAAAATATTTCCAACATTTAACTTTATTGTCTTGAATTTACAAATTTCGATAGTTCGTCCCAACCAGACTGAACCACAGTAAAAAGCCGATAAAAATGTTACATTTCGTAAATACAATGAAACTCTAAAAAATGTAGTGTCCGACACAATTATAATAGGAATCTGTAGACAAAACAATAATGTAATAAGAAAGAAACTTGCTAAAAGAAAGCAGCATCTGCAGAATACATCACTTTAAGGAGAGAGGGTTTTTTGTATTCACTCAACTGTTTTCTGATACAATATGTGTGACCTTCCAAGACTCAATGTACCCACTTGCTCATTACCCTACCTCCGCGCCGCACCAGACAGGCAGCCGAAATCTGATTCAACTTTTTTCTCGGCTGGTAATTTGACAGAACACAGAAGCACATTTGAATCTGACTCCATTTATACAAAATACTTCTAGTTTTGTTTTCTTATTTTTTTCACGGAGATGATAAATATGCAAAGACCGATAAAGAAATATGATGAGTTGCTAAAGACGCTACGCCTGTAAACCGCAAGTCTACAGCTTACAAAAAAGCCTTACTCTGAACCGAGACTTTAGAGAGGCTTAAGAACAATCCTAATTATTCTCAGTTTAATTCTTGGAACTAAAGGCTGCTCTACACGCAGCAACATTGCTAGCGATGTCGCTCCTGAAAGCACCCGCCCCCGTCGTTTGTGCATCACGGGCAAATCGCTGTCCATGGCGGTTAAAATCGCTAGTACCCGTCACACGTAGTTACCTTCCTAACGACGTCGCTGTGGGCGGCGATACGCTTCCTTTCTAAGGGGGTGGTTCGTGCAGCATCACACTGCAGGCATCCAATAGAAGCGGAGGGGCGGAGAGCAGCCGCATGAAAGTCACGCCCACCTCGTTACCGGAGGACGCAGGTACGGTGTTGTTCATCGTTCCTGGGGTGTCACACGTAGCGATGTGTGCTGCCTCAGGAACGACACACAACCTGCATCTAGCACCATCAACGATATTTGGGATTTGAACGACGTGTCAACGATCAACGATTAGGTGAGTATTTTTTATGGCTAGCGGTCGCTCGTACGTGTCACGCCCACCTCGTTGCCGGAGGATGCAGGTACGCTGTTGTTCCTCGTTCCTGGGGCGTCACACTTAGTGATGTGTGCTGCCTCAGGAACGACGAACAACCTGCATCCAGCACCATCAACGATATTTGGGATTTGAACGACGTGTCAACGATCAATGATTAGGTGAGTATTTTTTGATGGCTAGCGGTTGCTCGTACGTGTCACACGAGGCCGGATGTGCGTCATGAATTCCGTGACCCCAACAACATCTCGTTAGTGATTTTGTTGTGTGTGAAGCCCCCTTAAGAACAAGTATGTGTGTGTTTCCTTTTGAGGAGCAGATGTTTCTACTAGAGGTCGGAAGCCTCGATGACTTAAAGGGAACCTGTCACCAGATTTTGACCTTCTAAACTAAAACTGGCACCTTAAGCAGCACCTGTGCTGCATTCCATGAAGGTGCTGGTTACCCCCTGACCCCCCCTGTAGACCCCAAAAATACCTTTATAAAATCTCCAGCCCTGTATGTAAATTGTCTGGTCCAATGAGCATCTTAATCTGCACCTCCTGTCCCTCCTTTCCCTCCTTTCACCCTCCTCCTGTGCTGATTGATGTGGATGACGCCTTGTACGCCAACCATTTAGGTGGGCAAAATCTCCATATTCCCAGCTTGCGCAGGCGCACTTTGCTGTGCCCTATTGCGGGCAGAGCCAAAAACATAGGTGTGCCTGCACGAACTGGTGAGTTCTCTGCGCAGGTGCAAGATTTTGTGCAGCGATGTCAATTAAGCGGGTGACGTCATCCACATTGGGAAAAATCTAGTGCATGCGCAACACCTATGTTTTCGGCTTGTCTGCAATAGAGCAGAGAAAATTCGGGAGTATGTCTGAACACGCACAAGATTTTGCCTGCCTACGTGGATGGCACAGGAGGAAGGCAAAAGGAGGGACAGGATGTGCAGATTAGGACACCCTTCAGACCGGACCGGACAATTTACATACAGGGCAGATTTTCTAAAGGTATTTGTGGGCTCTACAGGGGGGGACAGGGGGTAACATGCACCTTTATAGAATGTAGCACAAGCAACAAGCACTAGTTAAGGTGCTAGTTTTAGTTTAGAAGGCCAAAATCTGGTGACAGGTTCCCTTTAAACTACATACCTTATGTACTTTACGTCTCCAAATTTTGTTGTGAGAAAGGGGATAGACTCCATCAAACAGCTCAACATTCTATATAGCCTTGGTTAATTAATGAAAAAGAACATGGGGTGTCCCAAATGTAGTCTATGAGTTGGTTTGTACCATGCCTTGTTCTGGTGAATGGCCAAGCTCTTACCTAGAAACCAAACAATTTTTCTCTTGCTCCTCTGTCAAGTCTTCTACCACGATCCTTGCTCTGCCTGTATAGTAGCATACTGCCATGAGCGTGTCTCCCATTAGGTAGACCTCTGGCGAGTCTGGGACAAGAAGGTCACAACAACTTATTTTTCGCAGGTCTAAAACTGGTATTTGAATGAACCTACTTTGTTTTACTGCTGTAGGGGTTACGGACTCTTTCCTATCTGGCTGTACTTTGTAGCCTTAATCATGAGTGCAGCTTTTTTGTGGCCACTCCGCTTCGCTATAAAAGTCACATATTTTACCATCTGACACTGCTTATGGATATACGTTTAATGCTGTCCGCTTTGGAAGGAGACAGTCTCTGGAAGAAGCTGAGGAGTTGTGACTATTAGGCTGTGGTGTTTAGCTGCATTGGAAGAGCTTGAAATGTTTTCTTATTGTGTCTATTTTCCCTCTGTTTGACTCCCTTACTTTGTGTTGTATTATTGCATTATTATAATGGTGAGACTAGTGTTCTCTCCAGCCTTCTCGCTAGCCAGGGAGAGTTCAGGGCATGTGATATCAATGGGGGAAGGACCCGTACAGATACATTAGAGAGCAAGGGGTACAGACTCAGTTAAGTTGCAGGAGGTGTCCTGTTATAATCTGGTCACCGTGGATGATCACAAGAATCCCATAAAAAGAAAAAAACACAAGAGTAGTTGGAACCTTGAGATGACCACAGTCCCTCTCTGTTAGACCACACTAGAGAGTAGCCGAGGAGCGTTCCTAAACACACCAAAACGCCCGTCACAGCCGGAGAAACTTACTACTTCTCACAGATAGAAATGAGGAAACTTATCTTGCCTCAGAGTAGTCCCCAAAGGAACAGCCAGCCCCCAACATATAGCGCCAACGGTGATGTAGGAAAATACAATACACAGACAGGAAATATAGATTAGCAAAGGCGAGGCCCGACTTCCTAGACAGAACAGGACAGATAGCTGATTGCGGTCAGTGCAAAAACCCTGCGGAAAAATACCAATCTCCTGATAAGAAAAATACTGAGACCACACAGACTCTTCCCCACTATATCAGGTACTCTTCTAAATAATGGGTGAAACAAAATACCAAAAAAACACAAGAAATACAAAAGTGCAAATAATCAAATAGAACAGGGAGAATCTCCCTTTCCTTGCAGTGGGGCCTGCAGAGGGGGAACCCCCATGTTCATCAAAACAGAAAGACAATTCCTCTCCTGCAAGAAAACAGACTTAAGCAAAACAAAAAGTAAAACAAACACCCTTAGGTGTGGATCAAGCAAAGAAGCAAATAACTTGCAACTTATCTGGCATGGGACAGGCACAGGATAAATGGAAGGACAATTCAAAGCCAATTCATAGACAGAGGAACATCTGTTGTGAATACATTTGAATTAGATTCCAGTTTGGGGTTCCCTCTTGTGGTCAGTGCTGGTAGTACAGTTTACTTGCTGAATGGGAACTAGCCAGCTGACGAGGATTGGAAATCAGGCCATTCGGATTGGGCCTATATAACTGAGTAGTTTCCTCATGTTCCTTTCCAGTGCTCAATGTATCTCCTGTATGCTAAGGACATTCTAAAATCAGCCCATTTATCTGTGTCTACCAGAACTCCTCTCAGATAAGTTGGTCTTTGTACCTCTGCTTATGGTTTCCATTTTCTTGTTATTTTGCCTGTGTGGAGTTCTTGGTGGAGTTGGATCATTCCCTGCTGGAAGTATCTGTGTACCTTGCTCCTTGTTCTGCTATGGATTGTGTTTTTCAGTGTTTTTCTTGGATCCCAGTAACACCAGAGTACTGATATAGGGGGAGAGCCTTTTGTAGGCTCAGTATTTTTCCATATTAGGCGTGCTGGTATTTACTAAGGGTTTTTACGGCTGCAGTCAGTGCTCTTTCCTATCCTTTCCTATGCAGATAGTATAGGCCTCATCTTTGCTGAATCTGTTCTCTAGCTACGTATTGTGTTTTCTTATATCACCGTAGTCATTACATGTGGGGGGCTATCTATATCTGTGGGGACTACTCCGAGGCAGATTAGCTTTTCTAATATTTCTCTAAGTAAGAAGATTTAGTTCTCCGGCTGTATCGAGGCGACCAGGTTATCGTAGGCACGTCCCATGGCTACTTCTAGTGGTGTGTCAGTATTAGGTCTGCAGTCCATTAAGGTTCCAGCCACTCTGGTTATTTTTTGGGTTTACGAGTTTTTGATCTTTTTCTGATCCTTCTCGGTCACTGAATCATACCAAACAACATTTATAACCGGCCCCAGCCAGCAGACACTGCTTTTCCAGGCTGATCTTCAATTGGGGTTCCCAAACTCCCAATTAACTCCCACACCTGTTGAGGCACAGTCAGCTTCACCCTCAGTCCTGACCACCAGAAAGAGCTCCAAACCATCACCTCCTCATATGACATTGACAACAGTGTCCCCTCTCCTCTCTCCTTATCGCTAGGGCCTTTCTTCTATACTATTCCCATTGTTACCCTTATATTGCACTGCACGTTGAGTGTCTGTATGCTCCGGCGTGACACATACAGTTCACAGGGCAATCATGACATAAGGTGTAGCTGCTGTTTAGCACTGACATAGCACCTGCCCAATTTTGCCTCACAATCACAGTTCTTTCCTCTCTTCTCCTTGCTCCTTTCTTTACTGTTTTGTTCAATGCTCCTGTTCCAAATCTTGGCTTTGTTTGCCGTCTGTGATTCAGCTTTGCCCTTTACTATAGTAGGTACTTGAAGTGCTACTCCTGGTCAGGGCTCTTTGTAATTCCTATTCTTGCTTTGCTAATTGATTACTATGTGCTAATACAACACCTCATCGTGGCTCCAGAGTCAAGACTTCATTCATGTTTCACCCCTGTCTGTTCTTCTGAGGTTGACCCAGATATCCCTTCCTGATCATGTCTTGCCTTGATAGATCGTTGCATCCAATCATTTTTATTCTGTGGAGCAAGACCTGAACATCCTCCCTCAAAATAATCCTCTCTTTGTGGTTAAGGTTGTAGACCAGAGAAATCTAGAAGGGCATGCTCTGCACTTAAAGATAGTCTGTAAGCACACAATTATGTTCAAACCAAGCACTTGAACTTGGTGCACCTTTGGCACTGCCAAATAGTTTAATGCACATACTTACTTGTTTTCTTCTATTTCTGCCCTCCTCTGGCTTCTGTAAAGCCAAAACTGTCAATAATGGAAAAGAATGAAAAACAAGTAGGTCGGAAAGTGCACTGAGCTGCTCAGTCATGCAAAGGGTGCACCATGCACTTTCCTTGGTATGAGAAGTCATACAAGTTAACTTTAAACACCATTGAGATAGGGTTTGCGGAGCTTAAAGAAGACATTTTACCAGTTTGAGCACGTTAAACTGGCCACATCATGGAATAGAGGCTACAGAACTGAATAAAATGTAGTTATTTTTTAATTTCTCCTCTTCATTGAAGAGATTTTAGCTTGTATAGATTACCTAGTTGTAGTACCCGGCGTTGCCTGGGATAGTAACTGTCTTTCTGCCTCTGTCTCTCTGCCTCTGTCTGTCTGCCTTTGTCTGTCTGCCTCTGTGCTTCTGTCTCTGTGCGTCTGGCTCTGTGCGTCTCTCTGGGTATCTCTCTCTGGGTGTCTGTCTCTGGGTGTCTGTCTCTGGGTGTCTGTCTCTGGGTGTCTGTCTCTTTCTCTTTCCTCATCTGTCTCTCTGTGTCTGTATCTCTGTCTGTCTGGTGTCTGTCTCTATCCATGTGTGTCTCTGTCTCTATCCATGTCTATCTGTGTCTATCTCTGTCTGTCTCTGTGTCTATCTCTGTCTGTCTCTGTCTGTCTCTGTATCAGTCTTTGTCTGTCTCTTTCCCCATCTCTGTCTCTTCCCCCGTCTCTGTCTCTTTCCTTGTCCATTTTTCCTGTTTCTTTCTCTGTCCCCGTCTGCCTCTGTCTGTCTCTCTTTCCCTGTCTGCCTGTCTCTTTCTCTGTCTGTCTGTGTCTGTCTGTCTGTCTCTTTGACTGTCTGTCTCTCTCTGTCTCTTTCCCTGTCTGTCTCTCTCTGTCTCTTTCCCTGTCTGTCTCTGTCTGTCTCCCTGTCTGCCTCTTACTCTGCTGTGCCTATGTCTGACTGTCTGTCTCTGTCTGTCTGTGTCTGTCTCTCCACTAACATCTTATTACCTCACACAGAAGCTTCTTATACTAACAATTTATTTTGTTTCTATAGCAACCAATCACAGCTCCTATTAATAACCTGTAGCTCGCAGCTCTATTGATTTTAATGGAGGCTGTTTTTTTTAGAGTACCTGTAAAGCGCGGGGTTAAATTCCCTGGTAAAACAGTTTATGACGTTTCCTGAGTCACATTGGGTGCCTGTGCAAAATTTCATGATTGTACATGCGACGGTGCGTATTCCTTTAACGGACATACATACACACACACATACTGTTACGGGGGGCTGTCTGATAACCTAAAGGAGTATCAGACAGTCAGGGTCCACCGTGCAAAGACTCTGCTGCAGACTATGGCAGAGTGCAATACCTCTGTTAACTCACAGAAGGATATAATAAGTAAGTAAAGCAATTCCTCCCTTACTTGGAGGGTGTGTGGAATGATCTCTGTTAATAATAACTCCCTAAGGTCAACAATGCTTGCTTGTTAATAATCACAGAGACAAAGGCAATGTGTGCGAAATGGCACCTACCTAGGTCCGCTCTTCTAGTGGTGCAAAAGAGACGAACAGCAGCGTAAGCCGCACAAAGCTCCTACCTGCGTTCGCTCCACTAGTGTGCGAGGACACGAACCACTAGATATGGCACCTGCCTAGGTCCGCTCTTCTAGTGGTGCAAAAGAGACGAACAGCAGCGTAAGCCGCACAAAGCTCCTACCTCTGTTCGCTCCCCTAGTGTGCGAGGATACGAACAACTGCCAGACGCAGTATAAGGAACGTTACCCTAGCGGCAACGTCCACCTACGAGTCGAACCACAAGGCCCAGCCAGACCATGTGCCTCAGGCACCTGCCTATGTCCGCTCCCCTAAGAGGTAAGGATACGGACAGCAGCCGAAGCTGTAAGGTATAAGAACGCTACCCTGCCGGTAGCGCTCACCTAGCATAGACAGAGGAATGCCTAGAGGAACGCGCACAGAGCGTCTACTCTTATGCATGAACCAAGAGGACTGAGCGCCATGCGGCGTGTGTCAGGGTCTTATATAGACTCTGTGCCTCATCCAAGATGGAGGACACCAGAGCCAATCCGCTGCCAGAACGACAGGAGTGACGTCATGCTGGCCTATCACCGAGCAAGGCATCACAAGCACATGACCAGCGACCAATCGGCATAGAAGGTGTCAGAGACATGTGACCTCGTGTCAGCGATGATGTCACCCGCACATGTGCAATGGCTCCAAGATAGGACTTAGTCTCCGGCGCTCGCACATGTGCAGTAGCAAGAAATCTGGACTTAGTCTCCAGCGCTCGCACATGTGTAGTAGCAAGAAATCTGGACTTAGTCTCCAGCGCTCGCACATGTGCAGTAGTAAGAAATCTGGACTTAGTCTCCAGTGCTCGCAGCAACCGTAACACATACACTCAGCTTTATATATTAGAATTAAAATTTAAGTCCAAGGGGGTATTAAAAAGAGATTTGTCTCTTGGTGCATTTACTTCTTCACCTCAATGAGGTTGACCAATCACAAGCAGACAGCAGCAAACAGAAAAAAAAAGAACGAGCCCTCTTCTCTGTAGTTAGAGTGTAGAGATATTGTATCATTACAAACACTTCCACATCTTATCTCATGGCAGTCAGTGTGGGCATAATGTGAGATTTGACAGCACTGTGAGACAAGATCTGGAAGTGTTTGCAATGATGTATAACTCTATAGCTACTGTATAAAGATTCTACAAAGCTGAGTTATGTATCAATACAACCCCTTCCAGATCTCATCTTATGGCAGTCAGTGTTAAGGGAAGGTGAGAGCTGACAGCATTGCGAGAGGATATCTGGAAGTGTTTGCAATCATACATAACCATGCAACTACTGTGTAGAGATAATGCACAGCTGAGTTATGTATCAAAACAAACCCTTCCAGAACTAATCTCATGGCAGTCAGTGTGGGGGGAAGGTGAGAGTTGACAGAACTATGAGAGGAGATCTGGAAGTGTTTGTAATGGTACATAACTCTGCAGATACTGTAGAATTGATGCACATATACATGAAGAAGGCACTCGCCTAAACATATTGTACAGTTCTAATATTAATTTTTTTATGCCAATAAATCCAAATCTAATATACCTTTTCATTGAATCCACTGTGGAACAGAGCAGGACTCCAATGCAAGTGGCACACACCATCTTTTTTTCTTCAGTTGTTTTCTGGTCGGAGCCCACTGGGCAAGTTTGAGTAGTTGCCTTTGCTAGGAGAGTGTCCCTGCGCCAATTTATGCCTCCTTTTGCCATGCCCAGGTGAGTGCATTGAATTAGGAGCACTCTGTCTTTAACTTAACCACTGCACCCAGGTATCTTCTTTTTTGCTACAGGTTTTTCCTCCAGACACCTCTCTGAAGCTACTGTGTAAAGATACAGCTTAGCTGAGTTAAATATCATTAAAAAACTCCAGATCTCCTCTCACAATACTGTCAACTCTCACCTTTCCCCCACACTGACTGCCATGTGATTAGATCTGGAAGTGTTTATAATGATTCATAACTCAGTTATGTTGTATCTCTACACAGTAGCTGCAGAGATCATTAAGTATAGGAGGGTATTTGTTCTTTTCCTTTGCATATTTCTGCCTGCTTATTGTTCATCACACTTCCAGATACAAAACTTTTGAGACCCGGGTATGTATTTATTTAGGGGTTTAGCATGGTTTGTTTATTTGGAAGATCTGGACAGATCGGGGGGTTATTACTTAATTTTGGAATACAAATCCCATAAACAACTGCTTTTTCTTATTTATTTTTTTTCTCCAGAATTGAATATTTTTCCACTTTTAGCTACTGCAACAAAATAATACATGGAAGATGCGGAGACTTTGCTGAAATGCATTATGTCTCTATCTATTTGTATGGTCTGCACCGGCTGCGACACCTCTGCCTATAACCTGTGCCCCTTCCTTAAGGCTACTTTCACACATCCGGTTTGAGCCCTGCGGCTCAATCCGGCTGTGAAAACTATGCAACGGATGCGGTGAAAACACCGCATCCTTTGCATCAGTTTTTACATGCGGCCGGTCCGGTTTTTTCCGGTTGCGGCATGCTACTGAGCATGCGCAGTGGAAAATACCGCATGCGGCGACCGGATGCGGTTTTTTCCGCATCGCGCCGCATCCGGCCTCCATAGGGATGCATTGAAAAATGCGCCGCAGCGGCCGGATGCGGCGCGATGCGGTGTTTTTTGCCGGAGCAAAAAACGTTGCAGGGTACGTTCGATCCGGCCGCCGCATCGGCTAAATCTGCCGCATGCGGCAAAAACCGGACCGAACGCAAGCCCCTACGGCACAATGCGGCACTAATGTAAGTCAATGCAAAAAAACCCGCAATCGGCGTTACAAAAGCCGGTTGCGGTTTTTCTGCAGAACGCCGTATTGTGCCGCAGAGGAAAAATCCGGATGTGTGAAAGTACCCTTAGCCATATAATAATTGAAATAGAGGAAAATCTAATAGTGCTGACTTCTGCTGAATTATAGTAGTGTCATATTGTAAATGCAATTCTAACGTTCCGGCGCTCTCTGTTCCTGAGATTACACATCTTTTCCTGATAATTCTAATACATTGCAGGTTCAAAGAATCCCTATTACTTTATCAAATCTTATTTACAGTATCTGGAGGAGAATAAAATAATAGGAAGAGCAGTTGCACGATGACAATTTATCATTTGGAAGCCCTCTGTGAAAGAAGAGGAGCGCGAAATGTGCACCCATTGTGCGCGGCTCAATACATCACACAATGCATGGTCCTGCTACAGCATGCCACCAAGATAATGGCTTCACTCCTTATAATTAGAATAGTAAGGAGATGTGCACAGTCATTTTGTGCATGAGATTTAACCCATTCTGGTGTCACGTAGATGGAACTGGTACTAGATTTTGAAAGGAACTAAAACTAGAGATGTGCAAGCTCTAAAATTAAAATGCTCGAGTCCCGCGGTCCTGGAATCGAGTAGTCGCGTCCAACTCAACTACTGAGGATTCTGGAAGTTAATAGGAAACTTAGGCATTTTCTGGGAAACCTCCAGGAGATCTCTATCTCTCCAGATGGGGAGTTGAGCATATCAAACATCCACAAGATCGAGTACCAAGCGTCATGAGCACCTTGATGATTGATTGAGTAGCGAGCAGTGCCGAACACACTCGCTCATCACTACCTAAAACCCCTAACAGTAAAAAAAATCTATTGCACTCCAATGAAATTGGACAACGTGTCAGACTATGATAAGCGGGGTCCCGTCTAGTATAAGGGGGTTCCAAGTAAGAACTGCAACACACAGGGTACATCAGGAACACGATACTGTACCGCCCCCGTGTCAGCGGCCGAGCCGCTGGGATCCGGAACTGCAGTGGCTTGAGGGGTCTCCGGACCCAGGTGTGAGGGTCGTGCCGACACTCAAATTTTAAAGGGGGGAATATGTACAGAGGGATTGGAAGTTCGTGATGCCTCCCACGGTGCGTGATAAGATGGAATACCACCGCTGCTGTTGGGGACGTCCGGTGGCGATGGTATGGCAGCAAGGGTAGGGGTAGGGGATTTTTGCCCCGGGAGCTCGGTGATGGTGGTGAAGGGGTGCCGTTGGGGAGGAAAGGGTTTCTGCATACTCACTCACTCCAAGAATACTGGCACCGACAACTTGTAAACCAGACTTCTGAGCACCTCTGCAGCCGGGAGGGAGCACGCGTGGATCCGTGCTCCTTGGTGTTGCTTGTTAGCCTGTGACCTTTTCCGTGGCACTTTCTTCACTATTTGGACCCTGTAGTGGGGAACTAGTTGGGTCCCGATCACCCGTATGGCTAACGGAGTGAGCTTGCTCTCAGGGTTCACACTCGGGATTTTCTGGACTATGTTTCGGAAAGTCCTATCCCACTGGTGCGCTAGTACCCCGATTTTGGAGCAGGTGAGGGATGAATCCAGAAGAATTCACCCCGTCGGGTAAAATACCGGGCTGCGTGAAGCTGCTTCCCGGTCTAGGGTCCACGTACCCCGTCGTGCCCTGGCCCCTGCCTGGAGATGGCACAAGGCCGCTGGCTGCCCTCCTCTGCAGATCCGTGCCCCTTGACACGATCCCCTGCGACCGGGGTTCCAGCTTCTACCAGGTCCAGACCAACGTCTGCCACCTAGGATTCTACAAGGAGCCCAGCTCCTGACCTCCTCTCTCCTCTCCTCTCACTTCACTTCCTCTTCACACACTAACTGACACTTCTCACTTCCCCTTACCAATCCCCCAAGTGGGTGGCCCTATTCCCTTCAGGCCCCCCAATGGTGTGTCTGGTGGGTGTGGTGCAAAGTGTTCCTAGGGTTTTGACTGGCTTAGCTTTTAGCAACACAAACAGACAGGGATCCGTAACCAAGGAGGATACTGTGCAGAAGGGCAGATTTACAATACCCTGTGATGACCTGATAGGCCAGTACAGGACAATACAACCATGGGCCCTAGTGCTAGGGAGATGGGAGCTGAGTCACCTCTTAACATTCAACTGAGGCTGATCCGTGCACTTCCTAATGTCCCTAGTAGGGTCCTTTCCCCCCACCATACGCCAATCACTTGCCTAGGCCCTCCCTTGCCCTGAACTTACCCTGACCAGTGCAGGCCTGTGAGATGGTAGTCTCGCTAATGACATAAGACAACACGATGTAGGAAAGACAATGTCCCACTGGCCAACTGTGATGAGCATGTCACATGCGTTGAGACCTATGGGCAGCTGACACATAACAGAAAACACAACAAACAAAAGGGACATTGGTGGGTTGATGCCCTAGAGCTAGTGAGAGGGGTAGATGCGACACCTTCTATCCTCACCTACTGCTGTCCCTACTCTCCTCACCAGTCCCTATATAGTCTCCGCAACTATCACCGAGCAAGAAACTGAAACTCTGAAAAAACATGTAGATGCCCTGGCTAGTGAGAGGCAGGTGAGGTTCACTAGACCCTACACTGCACTAATTAGACACAAGGGAAGGAAAAACGAACTGGGGAAAGAGCCATGAAAAAAGATAAAGCCCGAGTTCAGGACAACTCCACAGCAGGATCTTCTACCAAGGCGGCCAGAGAACAAAGAATTTGTATCTTCAGCAAGGATTACTGGGGAGAGCCACTGAAGGGGCATGACTACAAACCAGCTGCAGCTGAAAGACTCAGCTAGGAACTGCTGGACAAAAAAACTGAATTAACTCATAAGACACTGAAAGAAATGAAACTACGTTTAAATGTAGAGTCCCAGATGGAAATGAGGGAGTCCAGCCCTGAATCCGTTATTAGTCTCCAAAAATAGAGAGACGACCATGTCAGACAAACAGGGAAAAAAGACATAACAAAAAAACCTCCTGCAAAAACTCCTCAGCTGCAATTGAAGAGACACCTCAGCTTCCTCCAGAGACTGGTTCCTTTCAAGTGAACAGCATAGGCATGAGCTATAGCCGGCATATGAAGAAGTGAGGAGTGGATATTTATAAGAGAAAGGATTGGCTGCAGCTGAGGTTACAACGACCTGTTACATCACTGCAGGATAGAAATTAACCTTAACCCTTTCAGTACTGGATGGAATTTGGATAAAACCCTTGGAGACAGACTATCAAAATTGCAATAAAAAGAGTTTTCAAGATATTTTTTTCATGGAAAATGGAGCAGTTTACATTCCTGGTGATGGGGGAGTTCTAGTCCAGGGTGGTCTTTTCAAGAAGTAAAAAATGTATATGACCCCCGTTATTATACAGATGTGTCTATCTTTACCTTTTCTTAAATCTTGTTTAAAAAGTGAAAACATTTAAAACAAAAAGTATATTTGGGGTTATTCTTTGGGAGTTTCTATGTGGTCCTCAGATTTTTGGCTTCAAAACCTTAGTATTTTAAGTGGGAATTAATTTAAATTGTATAGGATCTGTGTCTACTTTTTATCTTCAATGTCCCTAGTCATGAAAATCTGAGGATATTGATGGAAGCTGCTATACGGCCTTACCGCCTTCTCAGCCTCGCCCCGTCTTCTACCTTTTGTTTAGCTCCTAAATTCAGTTCTACAGATTATAAAGTCTTAGATTTTAAGGTTATAGGTAGAAATTAAGAAATAAAGTGACTGAGTTTAATTTATAGCCTGATCATCAAGAGGAAGACAAAACTGCCCTGGTGCGGAAGCTAATGGCCTGATATTAGAGGACAACTCCTCTCTGACTCTACATACAAGACTCAGACAAATTCACTGGATGAAAGCCCCATCTCAGAATCAAATACTCATAATCTGTAAAATTATATAGTTCAAGAAAGGCTTTCAGATCCTTAAACTTTTGTAGTGAAGCGATCATTACAACATCATGTGGAAATGTTCCACAATCTCACTGCTCTTACAATAAAGAATCCATAATCTCATTATTCTTACAGTAAAGAATCCTTAATCTCATGGCTCTTACAGTAAATCCCTAATCTCACTGTTCTTATAATAATGAATACATAATCTCACTGCTCTTATAATAAAGAATGCATAATCTCACTGTTCTTATAATAAAGAATGCATAATCTCACTGCTCTTATAATAAAGAATGCATAATCTCACTGTTCTTATAATAATGAATGCATAATCTCACTGCTCTTATAATAATGAATGCATAATCTCACTGTTCTTATAATAAACAATGCATAATCTCACTGCTCTTACAGTAAATAATCCATAATCTCACTGATGTTACAATAAAGAATATGTAATCTCACTGCTCTTAAAGTAAATAATACATAATTTAACTGCTGCTACAATGAAAAATGCATATCACTGCTCTTGCAGTAAAGAATTTATAATCTCTCTGCTCATGCAATAAAGAATCCTTAATCTCACAGGTTTTACAGTAAAGGATCCATAATCTCACTGCTTTTACAATAAATAATCCATACTCTCACTGCTGTTAGAATAAATGACATGTAATCTTACTGCTTTTAAAGTAAATAACTCGCACATAATTTCACTGCTGCTACAATAAAAAATGCATATCACTGCTCTTACAGTAAAGAATTTATAATCTCACTGTTCATGCAATAAAGAATCCATAATTTCACTGCTCTTACAATAAATAATCCTTAATCTCACTGGTTTTACAGTAAATGATCCATAATCTCACTGCTTTTACAATAAAAAATCCATACTCTCACTGCTGTTAGAATAAAGAATATGTAATCTTACTGCTCTTAAAGTAAACAATACATAATTTCACTGCTTTTACAATAAAGAATGAATAATATTACTGCACTTACAGTAAAGGATCTATAATTTGTAGACTGTGAGCCCTCGCAGGCAAGGTCCTCTTTCCTCCTGTACCTGTCTGTGCCTTGTTTTGTTTATGATTATTGTATTTGTCCCTATTATGTGTACCCCTTTTCACATGTAAAGCGCCATGGAATGAATGATGCTATAATAATAATAATAATAATAATATAACTTCACTGCTCTTACAATAAAGGATCCATAATCTCACTGCTCTTACAGGAAAGAATGCATAAACTCACTGCTCTTACATCAAACAATCCCTAATGTCAATGTTCTTACAGTAAAGAATCCATAATCTCACTGCTCTTACCATAAAGAATCCATAATCTCACTGCTTTTACACTAAAGAATCCTTAATCTCACTGCTCTTACAGTAAATGATCCATAATCTCAGTGCTTATCTCACTGCTCTTACAGTAAACAATCTCTAATCAAACTGCTCTTACAAAACATAATCCATAATATCACTGCTCTTACAATAAAGAAACCATAATCTTACTGCTCTTATAATAAAGAATTCATAATCTCCCTGCTTTTACAACAAATAATGCCTATTCTCACTGCTTTTGCAATACAGAATGCATGATCTCACTACTCTTACAGTAAACAATCCCTTATCTTAAAGTAAAGAAACTAAAATCTCACCTTTCTTACCATAAAAAAATCATAATCTCACTGCTCTTACAATAAAGAATCCACAATCTCACTGTTCTTATAATATTGAATCCACAATCTCACTGTTCCTACAGTAAACAATCCATAACCTCACTACTATTACAACAAAAAAACATAATCTCACTGTTCTTGCTGTAAGAAATCAATAAATGCACTGCTCTAACAGTAAAGAATCCACAATCTCATTGTTCCTACAATAAAGAATCCATAATCTCAATGCTCTTACAATAAAGAATTCATAATCTCACTGCATTAACAATAAAGAATCCTTAATATCACTGCTCTTACAGTAAACAATCCCTAATCACACTGCCCTTACAATAAAAAAAATCCATAATCCTACTACTCTTATAATAAAGAATGCATAATATCACTGCACTTACAGTAAACAATCCATAATCTTGGTGCTTTTACAACAAAGAATCCATATTCTCACTGCTTTTGCAATAAAGAATGCATGATCTCACTGCTATTACAGTAAATAATCCTTTATTTTAAAGTAAATAATCCACAATCTCACCATTCTTACAATAAAAAAATCATAATCTCACTGCTCTTACAAAAATAATCCATAATCTCACTGCTCTTAGAATAAATAAACCATAATCTTACTGCTCTTATAATAAAGAATTCATAATCTCCCTGCTATTACAACAAATAATCCATATTCTCACTGCTTTTGCAATAAAGAATGCATGATCTCACTGCTATTACAGTAAATAATCCTTTATTTTAAAGTAAATAATCCACAATCTCACCATTCTTACAATAAAAAAATCATAATCTCACTGCTCTTACAAAAATAATCCATAATCTCACTGCTCTTACAATAAATAAACCATAATCTTACTGCTCTTATAATAAAGAATTCATAATCTCCCTGCTATTACAACAAATAATCCATATTCTCACTGCTTTTGCAATAAAGAATGCATGATCTCACTACTCTTACAGTAAACAATCCCTTATCTTAACGTAAAGAATCAAAAATCTCACCTTTCTTACCATAAAAAAATCATAATCTCACTGCTCTTACAATAAAGAATCAATAATCTTACTACTCTTACAGTAAAGAATCCACAATCTCACTGTTCTTATAATATTGAATCCACAATCTCACTGTTCCTACAGTAAACAATCCATAACCTCACTGCTATTACAACAAAAAAAATAATCTCATTGCTCTTGCTGTAAGAAATCAATAATTGCACTGCTCTAACAGTAAAGAATCCACAATCTTATTGTTCCTACAATAAAGAATCCATAATATCAATGCTCTTACAATAAAGAATTCATAATCTCACTGTTTTTACTATAAAGAATCCTTAATCTCACTGCTCTTACAGTAAACAATCCCTAATCAGACTGCTCTTACAATCAAGAATCCATAATCCTACTACTCTTATAATAAAGAATTCATAATACCACTGCTCTTACAGTAAACAATCCATAATCTTGGTAATTTTACAACAAAGAATCCATATTCTCACTGCTTTTCCAATAAAGAATGCATGATCTCACTGCTCTTACAGTAAACAGTCCCTTATCTTAAAGTAAAGAAACTAAAATCTCACCTTTCTTACCATAAAAAAAATCATAATCTCACTGCTCTTACAATAAAGAATCCATAATCTTACTGCTCTTACAGTAAAGAATCCACAATCTCACTGTTCTTATAATATTGAATCCACAATCTCACTGTTCTTATAATATTGAATCCACAATCTCACTGTTCCTACAGTAAATAATCCATAACCTCACTGCTATTACAACAAAAAAACATAATCTCACTACTCATGCTGTAAGAAATCAATAATTGCACTGCTCTAACAGTAAAGAATCCTCAATCTCATTGTTCTTACAATAAAGAATCCATAATCTCAATGCTCTTATAATAAAGAATTCATAATCTCACTGCTTTTACAATAAAGGATCCATAATCTTACTGCTCTTATAGTAAAGAATCTTTAAAATCACTGCTCTTACAATAAAGAATCCATAATCTCAATGCTCTTACAATAAAAAAAATGATGATGATGATGATTATTACTTCTTTCCTTTAGGCCTCTGCCACACTCACGTGCCTCCGGTACGTGTGTGCCTTTTTTTTCACGTACTGGAGACACGGGCCCACGTGTTCCTATGTTTTGTTATTGTTTTGGACACACGTCAGTATTCAGGAACGGAACACGTGTGTCTGTTCCGTACTTACGTGTGTCCGTATTTAAAAACCGCTAACATGTCCGTGTTGCTCCTGCAGCACGGGTGTCACACGACCCGCACCCGTATACCACACGGATGTAGTGTGGATGCGGGCCCGTGTGACACGTGCCGGAGAAAGACACGTGTCAGTGTAAAAATAATAAAAACACATACTCACCTCCACCGTCCCTGCTGTCTCTGCCGCGGCTGTCCCCTGCATCCGTCCCCCAGTGTATTTGAACAACGCTTCTCCTTCACTGGGGGCCGGAAGCAGCGTCAGCGGGGCGTGGCTTTGGCCGGACGCTGTCATTCAGCACCGCAGACAGCGCCGGATGATGCAGGTAAGGCGGGGCTTTCCGTTCTCCGCGTGTTATAACGTATAACACATGGAGAACACGTACGTGCCACAAAAACGACACACGGGGACAAAACCACCCCTTTAACACGTACGTGACAAAAACGTTACGTTTTGTCACGTAAGTGTGGCAGAGGCCTTATACATAGAGGATGCCCCCTTGTCATAATTGAGGGCCTAGGTGTAAAAGGATTATTAAAAATATGTCACTATTCTTTTATAAATAAATAAAAGATAGTGGTGAAAGGCAGAATTTATTATAACGCTTGATCAAGGTTGATGGGCAAAATAATGAATGCGAAAAAATGTGGAATGTCACGGTTTAATTTCTCGGCCATCAACATTCGAAAAAATTTGGAACGTCAAGGTTTAATTTCTTCTGTAGAATTTTTCTAAACTCTATTCGGCCAAGAATCACCTAAGGCTATGTGTCCACGCTGCGGAAAATGCACGGATTTTGCCGCGGATTTCTCACGGAAAAGCCACGGATTTCCCGAAAATCTGCAGCACGGCTACTCCCCAGCCATTTCTATGGCATTTTGGGAATGCTGTGCCCATGCTGCGGATTTTTCCGCAGCGGATTTCGTGCGGATTTTGGTCCGGAAAAATCTGCAACATGTCAATTATTGTTGCGGATTTTCATCCGGATTTTGGCTTTAAAATGCACCAAAATCCGCATCAAATCCGCGGCAATTCCGCGGTAAATCCGCGGCAAATCCGCACCTTTGAAAAGGTGCGGATTTTGCGGGAAAGCTGCGGATTTTGATGCAGAAAAATCCGCAGCTACATTCTCCCGTGGACACATAACTGGAGAGTGCGCGCGGAAATTATCCAGTGATCCTTTTGTCCTATGAAATATGGTTCTATCAGGTTCTCCCAATTATTTGTCTCATTTGTACGAGACATATATTTTCGAGCCATAAAAGCCAACTCCTGGCCTAATTCTCTGACGACGTTAAGGAGGTCATCGCCGGTTCATACGACTCTCCAACTAAGTGGGACGCGAATTCGGTAATTACCACTTCTGAGTCACAGGAATCCCTCTAAATCTTGAAGTCGTTCGTATCCGCGCGTCTTAAGTATAAAATCTTTACTTCTTTACATTCCCTGGAAGGGATGAGATAAACGATATTGTTGGAAACCTATGAATAATTCCGCATCGCATAAAAACGACGCGCTGGGTCATGATATAGGTAATAGAAAGTGCGGAGAAGTACGAGACACATCACATTCTATTACGTCTGCCGTAAAAATGAATGTTTTATAATGTTGTGGCAGTCATTTGGTTAGCCGATCTCCTGTCCCGAAAAAATAAATGGCTCCATAAAATGCAAAACAATGCTGTATATTCGCACATTTTTTTAATAATATATATGGAATTTGAATGTTTTTTTGGGAGGAGGGATGAAGGAAGCCGGCTGATCTTTATATCTAGATAAGGTGTATTTCTGCTGTACATAAAACTGCCTAGTTTAGATACTTTATGGTTTTATTACCTTTTGATGTCTTTATTGTTATGTGCATAAAAATATGTTATTTGATTGTTTGTATTGACACTGAATGATAAGGGGTTTTTTTGTGTTTTTTTTGAGTGGTAGAGACGTGAATCTGACAAAATGTTGCTATCTCTGTCAAATAAAAATAATAATAATAATAATAATAATAATAAAAAAATGTATTCGCTAAAAATTGAATCTCTACTTTTTATGCTTTGGGGTCACTCCAGACCCCCATAGCATACTAAATAGAGGAATTAAAAAATTAAAATATTATATCACCTTGCCCTTTACTAGTCTTAGTGCTGTATCTTCGTCATGGGTGTATCTCGCTCGGGAGAGACTGGTGTCAGAATGTCAGAAAGTCACAGGCAGGTTCACTATTGTTATTTAATAACATGTCCTTGCTTGTGGTGCTGTAAGGGTTAAACACCCTTCCTGTATGGCTGCGGGCTGTAGCTGTTAATCTCAGGTGTGGCTCTTTGGGATTACTCCCCTACCCTATTTAAGTCATGTTGTGATGCTCAATCACTTAGTTTCATTAGATATAGCTAAAAGAGGAGTAGTTAAACAAGCCAGGGGTCAGGAGCCAGGAAGTCACATATGGAACACAGGGAGAAAGTGGAGCCAAGGTCAGGGTACGAGTAGGCGGTAAGGAGCAATGAAGTCACATATAGAAAATAGAAAGAAAGTGAAGCTGAGGTCAGTAGCCAGAAATTCACGTATGGAACACAGGGAGAAAGCGGAGCCAAGGTCAGGGTACGAGCTGGAGGTCAGGAGCCAGGAAGTCACGTATGGAACACAGGGTGAAAGTGGAGCCGAGGTCAGGGTATGAGTCATAGGTCAGGAGCAAGGAAGTCACATATGGAACACAGGGAGAAAGTGGAGCCGAGGTCAGGGTTCGAGTCGGAGGTAAGGAGCCAGGAAGTCACGTATGGATCACAGGGAGAAAGTGGAGCCGAGGTCAGGGTACGAGCCAGAGGTCAGGAATCAGGGGGTAACATTAAAGTCAGGGGCACGGGCTAAGAAGGTTAACTAAGATCCGGGGTTGAAAGACAAGATCAGAACAGTGCACTTACAAGAGCCAGAAGTATTTGCTACAGAACAGGAACTATGACTGGTGGTTTTCCAGGAGAGGTTGCTCCCGAATGAAGCAGGACAATCACCTGGAATGAGGCTCCTGTGAACAGACCCCTCCCAGCACTAACAAGGACCTGAAGCCAGGAAACCATCTGTTTACCGGTGCACAATACAACAGCAAGGCATCAGCTCTGCAGGAGAGCAGAGCACCGCAAATCAGAACCATGACACATGTGATCTGATCACATGATGCCTGTGATAGAAACTGAATCCCTCATTTCTATGCGGTCCACTTTGGAAGGAGCCTGCTCTGGAAAAAGTCAGTTGTGTTGAGTGCAGCAGTGGTGTTAACTGTACTAAAGTTGCATGGAGTGTCTTTTCCTTATTGGTGGTTTCAGTAGTCACATTCACTCCCCTCTTATATAGCCTGGCTGAACTCTTCCTTTGATGCCAGCTATAGCTTCTCTATACTGGTCTGGTGAAGTGTTGTGATCCAGACTTACTAGTGGTTTCAGTATTTCATTGCTGTGAGTGGTTGTAGTGTTAACCCTTCTTGGCCTTTTGTTTCTGCCTTACTTCTCTTGTTTTTCTCCTTAGTTTCTTACTGTTTGTTTCTGTGAGTTTGCAGTGTGTCTGAGTTTTGGTTTTCCCCTGTCTGTTTTTATTTGTGTTGCCTTCACACTGCTGCCCCTTCTTTCTATGGTGGGGTAAACAGAATAGATCTGGTCAGGAAAATAGTAAGGCATGGGACTTAGGCATCATAACCATTAGGGGTAACACTGAGGTTAGGGATAGCCTAGGGTCCCCTAGTGAGAGAACAGTATAGGATCCCCTTATCCCTTGTCCCTGTAGTCATTTTGTGGAGGGGATAACAGATTAGATCTGGTTTGGAGAATAATAAGGTATGGGACTCAGGCATCTCCACCATCAGGGGTAATCTGGAAGTTAGACATAGCATACGATTCCCGAATGTGAGGACAGTATAGGAGCCCATTATCCCTTGTCCCTGCAGTCACTTTGTGGAGGGAATAACAGATAAGTTCTGGTTTGGAGAATAATAAGGTATGGGACTCAGGCATCTCGACCATCAGGGGTAATCTGGAAGTTAGACATAGCATACAATTCCCGAATGTGAGGACAGTATAGGAGCCCATTATCCCTTGTCCCTGCAGTCACTTTGTGGAGGGAATAACAGATAAGTTCTGGTTTTGAGAATAATAAGGCATAGGACTCAGGCATCTCCACCATCAAGGGTAATCTGGAAGTTAGAGATAGCATAAGGTCCCCAAATGTGAGGGACAGAATAGGAGCCTATTATCCCTTGTCCCTGCAGTCACTTTGTGGAGGGGATAACAGATTAGATCTGGTTTGGAGAATAGTAAGGCATGGGACTCAGGCACCTCCACCATCAGGGGTAATCTGGAAGTTAAATATAGTATATGAATTTGAGGGATAGTATAGGAGCCCGTTGTCCCTCGCTATCCTACAGTCACATTGTGATACCTCGTGAAGCTACCCTGATATTTTGAAATTTCTACACTGTTGTAAAAAAAATTAATGAATATTTCATGAATCCATACAAAGCAGAGCCGAATTTATTACCTACAATGGGTAATGGAAAAAAAACTGTGTTATTAAATTAACCCCGTAATATCAATCTCCATCCTACTGAAAACATTGTATTCTGTTAATAAAGTCCGTTCTGCTACATAAAACGGCTTCTCAGCAACATATGTTCTCCTTTAATATCCCTTAAAAAAAAATGACAATTTACTCTAAGAATCAGTGAGTAAACCATGAAATATATGATGCATATTAGATTATGGGAGAAGTCATATGCTTTTAATGCTACATTAGCCTAATTTTCTAATTTAATGCGCTTTTCTGAGAAGGATCAGATGACCAACTGTTAGTGAAGGAGAGGAATCTATCATTGCTGAACTCGGAAGCGTCTTCTGCCACCTTCTACGTGGGGAGTGTGATATACAATCTATGGAGTCGAGTCATTTCTCTAAACACGGAGGATACAGTTACCACCAGCTATTTATAAACCAGAGGGGAAAAAAAAAATCACTTTAATGCATTATGGAAAAAAAAAAAAAAGAATTCTTTCAGGATGCCATTATCTTGAAAATTCCATTAACACATCTTACAGAATGTGTTACCAATTGTTTTTATATCAGCTTAGTGAGTGCATCCTATTATATATATACACCGTGCTCTATAATTGCCCAGTCAGCATCTCTTGGTATGTATGGGACGTCGACACATTTTTTTTCCAGGATTATAAAGCTTACAGGATTTTAAAAAATATTGTAGAAACTGGAGGGAATGTTTATTGTAAGAATTTGACATGGAAAATTAAAAAAAAATATATATATAAAAAATATAAAAAAACATATGAGGTTGCATTCTTAATTCCTTCATTAATTTTTTATCTCCACTACTCCCCTGAGATGTAGTTTACATCCTGCCCCGTGGGCATATCCCTCCCAGTAATACGTGCTGAATGTCCAGAATGCTTATGCCTTCACTAGCTCTCATGTATGAGCACAGCTTTATTTCTGGAGTGAGTTACCCAAGTTATAGCCTGTTGTCTGTAGCACTGGTGTCCCTGCAGGCACGCCAACTTACCCATCGCCATGGTTGGGTCCCGCACTCCCTGGCTGCCGTGCAGCCCTCTACGTGCTCTCCCAGGCTCTGTACATGCCACACAGGGATCCAAGAAGTGCACCTAAGACGTGCATATGCACACAGCCCTCCACTTAAATTGCCGGTGTGTCATTTCCCAGAAATGCCCCTCAACCTGTGGCTGAGAGGCACTGTGTATGTAAGGCACCCTCCCATTAGGGGAGGTGCCTGCACAACACCTTGGGTTAGTGAGTCTCCTGTCTCTCTAGCTAGTTGTCAAGTCCCATTATCCCTGTTTCCATCAACCTGTAGCTGCCTTCCCATACCTGTCTGTCCTATTCATGTCTACCATACCTGTCCATACCCACCTGCCCAGCCCACCTCTGTCATCCATTGACTTGTCCATTTGGATATTATTAACTTCTTATTATGAAATACTATAGGTCATATGTAGGTCTATACCTCTGTAATTCCACCTGTAAATGAGTCCATCACCTGTCCTGGAGGTCAGCTACCACAGTCCCAGTTAATGGCACTGTGTATTTAAGGCACCCTCCTATTCGGGCAGGTGCTTACACAACACCTTGGGTTAGTGAATGTCCTGTCTGTCTATCTAGTTGTCAAGTCCCATTATCCCTGTGTCCATCACCCTGTGCCTGCCTTCCCATACCTGTCTGTCCCATTCATGCCTACAATACCTGTCTATACCCGCCTGTCCAGCCTACCTCATCATCCATTGACTTGTCCATTTTGATATTATTGACTTCTTATTATGAAATACTATAGGTCATATGTAGGTCTATACTTCTGTCATCCCGCCTGTAAATGAGTCTGTCATCTGCCCTGGGGGTCACCTGCCACAGTCTGAGTCAATGGCCTGGGAGTGATACCTGGCATCCGCCTCGCAGTGGGTGCTTAGTTAAGCCCCTCCCACTAAAGGGTAATCCCGGGTCCCCCTTGAGGTTCAGTTGGTCTACTAATCCCGCTTGCTGCCCCTACACCAGCCACGAATGTTACATTGCCTCTGCTCTCTCTAAGCCGGTAGATCGTTTCCCCGCTCAATACACTGTGGTATGCCATGTAAAGTCCATAAAGCCCCCATACACATGAGATGGCAAGCAAATGATGAAAAATGTTTTGTTGTTTGTTAAAAATATAGTTTGCAAAACCGAATCAAACACATGTCTGATTACATTGAATTAATATCTTCCAGATGAAATTTTCAAAGAATATGTTTGATAGTTGGTAGGATAAGTTATGGGAAATACAGGCCTTTTATATGATCAGCACATGCGCACTATGCCTTGGATGATAGTCACATAGAAATGTCAGGCATGCCCAATCCATTTTTTAGATGACTAAGGCCAAAATTCTGATATCACGCAATTAGAGATGAGCGAACCAGAAAAACAAAGTTCAGTGTTCGTATCTAACACAGACTTTACTAAAAAAAAAACAGTGTTTGAGTTTTGGTGCTTTTCGTATGCTGATCACTCTCGCGAGCATTGCTGTGCTCGGGTATGCTCGGTGATCAACCGAGTGCAAGCCGCTTGCAGTATCTGAAGGGCTCAAACAGGTAATAACAGCGATATCGGATGCAGTGTGCACCCAAAAATAAAATGACACCCACTCACGGAAGCGTTGTGTGTATGTCTGGCTGCATTTGGGCAGAGACCTGAACTGCCCAATTGGTGACTTCCATTGAGGTTCAGGTCAAGTCCGTGTCCCAAACCGAACTTTATCTACAGCCCGGCTGAACCCGCAGAACCGAACTGTGACAGGTCCACTCATCTCTTTTTGCCATCTAACAAACCAAATGATGAATGATCGAATTGGCCAAAATCATCCATTTGATACAACTTTGGTCTTATGTGTGTCTTAGGGGTACTTTACCTGTTGCGACATCGTTAGCATCGGCTAGCGATATCGAGCGCGATAGCACCCGCCCCCATCGCTGCCGTAGTGAACATTATCGCTACGGCAGCTTCACACGCACATACCTGGTCGGCGACGTCGCGTTGATTGACAAACAATCCCTCCCTCAAGGGGGAGGTGCGTTCTGTGTCACAGCGACGTCACCGCGACGTCACTAAGCGGCCGGCCAATAGAAGCGGAGGGGCGGAGATGAGCGGGATGTAACATCCCGCCCACCTCCTTCCTTCCGCATTGCCGTTGGGACGCAGGTAAGGAGATGTTTGTCGTTCCTGCGGCTTCACACACAGCGATGTGTGCTGCAGGAACGACAAACAACATCGTACCGGCAGCAGTAACAATATTATGGAATGGAGCAACGTGTCACCAATCACCGATTTTTGACATTTTTGCGATCGGTGATTGTCGCTCCTAGGGTTTACACGCTGCAATGTCAGAAACGGTGCTGGATGTGTGTCACTAACGACGTGACCCCGACGATATATCATTACCGATGTCACAACATGTAAAGTACCCCTAAGAGTAGAATGAATTTCCAATTAATGGGGTGGTTCACCCATAGTCATTATTGGTCATAACGATATTATGTTGAGAAATAAGGTTTCTCTCAAATACCTTGTGTTGTCAATAGTGCCGGTGTGCGGCGCTATTGCGGACCGTCCTTCCCCATTGCTTGATCACCGGGCTCCGTGACCTCAGGTATCCGGTGATGTCACTTCAACTGCGGTGAAGTCAGGTCAACAGGAAGTTGACATGACATCACCGGATACCCAAGGTTATGGAGCCCAGGTGTAAGGCGATGGGGAAGAGTGGACCGCAATAGCACTGCTCACAGGCACTACTGGCAACACAAGGTTTTTGAGAGAAGTCTTGTTTCACAACATAATATTGTTGTGGCCAATAATGAGTATGGGTGAACCACCTCTTTAATCTTATTCACACATCTTTATTTATGAGTAACCGGCCAATAAAAAAGTCTTATTGCTGTTACATGTATTTAAAACAATATATTTCGATTCAACTGCCTAAATGTTGGCTCCCATCGTCTTCCTCCGCGGCATCCAAAAACATGTTGCATATTTTCTATTCCATAAACCACAGAGTCAGGAGTTTAACAGTTCAGACAATAAGACTTAATGAGTGATAAGTGCATCTATAACATTTACACAACTGCATTATCACTTTATGGAGAAATAGCAGCATATCCGACTCTATCGGCTCCGCCAGATGAAATCAGTCAGGCAGCGACTCCAACCTGCTTCATACTTATAGCACTCGCCAGACTCAGGCCGAGTAACCTGAAAAAGAAATGCAGGCATATTAAATACTACTGTTACATTATATTGCGCCTTTTCTTATTAAAAATAAGACTATTCAATGGAATTCCTGTAATCTAATGATCAATAGTCTCCAAAAATCTGCAGCACCTTTTACAACCCACCCTGTAGAAGACCATTTCTCACTCACCTTTAAGGGGTTTTTATTGTGTTAAATCTGCATAAAATGATAAAAACATGTTTGAAATTTTTATTACCTATTTGCTTTAACCCGAGTGGCTTTTTTTTCCTTCTCATCTTTGCAGCAGTCATATTTATTTATATACTAGCTGAAGTACCCGGTATTGCCCGGGATAGTAACTGTCTCTCTGTCTCTCTCCCTCTCTGTGTCTGTCTGTCTCTTTCCCTGTCTGTCTCTCTCTATCTCTTTGTCTCTGTCTGTCTCTTTCCCTGCCTGTCTCTGTCTGTCCTCTGTCTCTTTCCCTGTCTTTCTCTTTCCCTGTCTGTCTCTGTCTGTCCTCTGTCTCTTTCCCTATCTATCTCTGTCTCTTTCCCTGTCTGTCTCTGGCTGTCTCTCTGTCTATTTCCCTGTCTGTCTCTGTCTGTCTCTTTTCCTATCTGTCGCTTTGTCTCTTTCCCTGTCTGTCTCTGTCTCTTTTCCTATCTGTCTCTGTCTGTCTCTTTGTCTCTTTCCCTGTCTGTCTCTGTCTCTCTCCCTGTCTTTCTCTTTCCCTGTCTGTCTCTGTCTGTCCTCTGTCTCTTTCCCTGTCTGTCTCTGTCTCTTTCCCTGTCTGTCTCTGTCTGTCTCTCTGTCTATTTCCCTGTCTGTCTCTCTCTGTCTATTTCCCTGTCTGTCTCTGTCTGTCTCTGTCTCTTTTCCTCTTTGTCTCTTTGTCTCTTTTCCTATTTGTCTCTGTCTGGCTCTCTATCTCTTTCCCTACAGGGAAGGAGTCGAAGTTTCGACGAAGATGGATTAATGTGGCAGCAGCAGCCGGTGAGGGTACTTGCGGCAGCAGGTATCGTGGTAGACAGCTAGCATGACAGCTTGCAGCAGCAATGGCAGACTTGGGTAAAAGCAGCACACTGAAACACAGACACAAATCTGCAGCAGAATATAGCACACTACAGTAGCAGCAGAGCCAGCAGCAACAGTGCTATAGGACCTGAGAACTGGCAACATATCTGACTCGTTGCCCAGGCACTTCCCTTGGAGGAAAGGTGCCTTAAATACCGGCAACCTCTCAGCTAACCTGAGAGGCACTTCCGGGTTAGGGTATGCTGGCCCCTTAAAGAAAAGAGACGTGACCACATGCACACTCTTTGAGCAGAACCAGGAAGCCTGTGGGGTGCAAACAGGGTCTGAGAGGCAGCAACATGGACCGGGGATGGGACAGTCACCGCAGTACGTCTGGCCAGGTGAGGGAACCGACATCCCCACCGTTCGGGGGACAGGGGCAAGACAGTGTGGGGACATCGGTATGGGCATTACAGCTACGTTGTACCTTCAACCATCAAACTATTCGTCTACCCATGTTTCTTGCTACATTACAACTGGTTTCACTGGGTTATGAAAATATCATGACTTCATGTTTAAAAAATATTATTGTATTACAAAAAAATGTCTAGCCCTTATAAAAAATGTATAATTCACCTACACAAAATGAGATGTCGTCAATAGTACGTTGACAAATATTGATTTGAAAATGTACAAACACAATATTGTTACATAGCAATAAGTCATTGTTAAAAATGATCCGTCTTTCGTTCCCTTAATTTACTGATCACCATCAATCTGCTCGAAAAAAAAATATTAAATATTTATAATCTATTCCGACCAACCTCGAAAAGTTTCAATTATATAACAAGGCAATAGGGCGAATGCATTGTACGCCCAACATTGTAGAATCTCATTGCCAAGCAGAGTGACGGGAATAATTCAGGTTTTTTTTTCTTTTTCTCCGTGTGTTAATGCCCATTGTACCAGAAAATAAACGTTACACAAGTCTATAAATAAGTAATGTAATGTACAATGTATCTCTTTGTGTGTATTCTACCTTTGTATTGTTATTCCGCCGGCTACATTATTGTTAACCAACATTTACAAACAATATCCAGGTTATAGCTCAATAATTAAAATGTTGTCAGTGAAATAAGTTTACGGTAAATGTAATTTTCTAAAGTTAGATAAGAACAGAAAAAAGCAGATTGTGAACAAGGCCCAGGATTCAATAGGCATTGTGCGGAGCAGCTAAATCTATTAAAAGACTCTATTAAATGTGGTTAAGGGGAAATAATATGTTGTATTTCAGTGGAAAAAATCGAGCACGGTAATGGAAATTTTAAAAAGTTCTAATGCGCTGGATGCGAGCGGAAATAAAAGGAACTGTTTGTCGTAATGTATTTTAAAATAGACACTTGAGCTCATCTGTAAACTTTTTATTGCTTCCCATATATTGAGAATGAGCGAATAAATGAGTGGGAATCTTGTCCAGTGGCTACATCCGTGTGCCGAGGTTAACAGACGGAGACCCTAGGAATTGCCGCCTGCTTTTCAGCATTCACTATTTTCTTTTGAAGAGAAATATTCGGTGTTGGAGAGAAGAAGCGGGGTTAACGCCACACTGCTGCCAATAAGGAGAATTGTTGATTAATGATAAATTCTTTATTTCATAGATTGACGCGTTTTTGGGATCCAGTCCCCTTCTTCAGGACCAAGAAAATCAAAAACATCAACGCGTTTCTGGGATCCAAGTCCCCTTCTTCAGGACCAATAAAATCAACAATAACGCGTTTCTGGGATCCAGTCCCCTTCTTCAGGACCAATAAAATCAACAATAACGCGTTTCTAGGATCCAGTCCCTTTCTTCAGGACCAAGAAAATCAAAAACATTTACGCGTTTTTGAAATCCAATCTCCTTCTTCAGGAACAAGAAAATCAAGAATATCACGCGTTTCTGGGATCCAGTCCCCTTCTTCAGGACCAAGAAAATCAAAAACATCGACGCGTTTCTGGTATACAGTCACTTTCTTCAGAACCAAGAAAATCAACAATTTCACTTGTTTCTGGGATCCAGTCCCCTTCTTCAGGATCAAGAAAATCAAAAATATCTACGCGATTCTGTGATCCAGTCACCTTCTTCAGGACCAAGAAAATCAACAATAACGCGTTTCTGGGATCCAGTCCCCCTCTTCAGGACCAAGAAAATAAAAAACATCGACGTGTTTTTGGGATCCAGTCCCCTTCTTCAGGACCAAAAAAAATCAACAATATCACGCATTTCTGGGATCCAGTCCCCTTCTTCAGGACCAATAAAATCAAAAACATCGATGCGTTTCTGGGATCCAGTCCCCTTCTTCAAGACCAAGAAAATCAAAAACATCTACGCGTTTCTGGGATCTAGTCCCCTTCTTCAAGATCAAGAAAATCAAAAACAACTACGCATTTCTGGGATCCAGTCCCCTTCCTCAGGACCAAGAAAATCAAAAACATTGATGCATTTCTGGGATCCAAGTCCCCTTCTTCAGGACCAAGAAAATCAAAAACATTATTATTATTATTATTATTATTATTGTTTATTTATAGAGCACCATTGATTCCATGGTGCTGTACATGAGGGGGTTACATACAGAATACATGTACACGTTACAATAGACAGACTAGCACAGGGGGAAGAGGGCCCTGCCCTTGCGGGCTTACATCCTAAAGGATTTTGGGGAGGAGACAGTAGGTGGGGTGTAGGTGGGGCGGCAGCTCCGCACGGTGGTGGGGCGGCAGCTCCGCACGGTGGTGGGGCGGCAGCTCCGCACGGTGGTGGGGCGGCAGCTCCGCACGGTGGTGGGGCGGCAGCTCCGCACGGTGGTGGGGCGGCAGCTCCGCACGGTGGTGGGGCGGCAGCTCCGCACGGTGGTGGGGCGGCAGCTCCGCACGGTGGTGAAGCAGTGAGGTCATTGAAGGTTATAGGCATTTCTGAACAGATGAGTCTTTAGGTTCCGTTTGAAGCTTGCGAGTGTAGTAGATAGTCTGACGTGTTGAGGCAGTGAGTTCCAGGAGACTGGGGATGCTCGGGAGAAGTCTTGGAGTCGGTTGCATGAGGAGCGAATGAGAGAGGAGGATAGAAGGAGATCTTGGGAGGACCGGAGGTTACGTTTTGGAGTGTAGCGAGAGATTAGTTCAGAGATATATGGAGGAGACAGATTATGGATAGCTTTGTAGGTCAGTGTTAGTAATTTGAATTGGATACGGTGGAAGATTGGGAGCCAGTGGAGGGACTTGCAGAGAGGAGACGCGGGGTGGTATTGAGGAGAGAGGTGGATCAGTCGGGCAGCAGAGTTAAGGATGGACTGGAGAGGGGCAAGTGTGTTAGCAGGGAGACCACAGAGGAGGATGTTGCAGTAGTCGATGCGGGAGATTATGAGGGCGTGCACTAGAATTTTTGTAGATTGGGGATTGAGAAAAGGGCGGATTCTGGAGATATTTTTGAGTTGAAAACGGCAGGAGGTGGTGAGGGATTGGATGTGCGGTATGAAGGACAGGGCAGAGTCAAAGGTCACTCCGAGGCACCGAACTTTGGGTGCTGGGGAGAGCGTGATGTTATTAATTGTAATGGATAGATCAGGTGGAGAGTGCAGGGGAGATGGAGGAAAGATGATCAGTTCAGTTTTGGCCATATTGAGCTTTAGGAAGCGAGAGGAAAAGAAGGAAGATATAGCAGATAGGCACTCTGGGATTCTGGACAGCAGAGATGTGACATCTGGACCAGAGAGGTAGATCTGAGTGTCATCAGCATATAGGTGGTACTGGAAGCCATGGGACTTTATGAGTTGTCCCAGGCCAAATGTATAGATAGAAAAAAGTAAGGGTCCCAGGACAGAGCCTTGAGGGACACCAACAGAGAGAGAACGGGATGAAGAGGTTGTGTGGGAATGGGAGACACTAAAAGTGCGGTTGGAGAGGTATGAAGAGATCCAAGAGAGAGCGAGGGCTCTGACACCAAGGGAAGAGAGGATCTGTAGTAGCAGGGAGTGGTCAACAGTGTCAAAGGCTGAGGATAGGTCTAGAAGTAGGAGTACAGAGAAGTGGTTGTTAGCTTTGGCGGTAAGTAAGTCATTTGTGATTTTAGTCAGGGCAGTTTCAGTGGAATGATGTGGACGGAAGCCGGACTGTAGGTTGTCAAAGAGAGAGTTAGAGGAGAGGTGGGAGGAAAGTTCAGCATGGACATGCTGTTCCAGGAGTTTTGAGGCAAGTGGGAGTAGCGATATGGGTCGATAGCTGGTAGTAGAGGTTGGGTCGAGGGAAGGTTTCTTTAGGATAGGTGTGACTGTTGCATGCTTAAAGGCAGAAGGGAAGGTACCAGTTGTTAGAGATAGGTTGAAGAGATGGGATAAGGCGGGAATAAGGATAGTGGTGAGGTTGGGGAGGAGGTGGGATGGGATGGGGTCAAGTGCGCATGTAGTGAGGTGCGCTTTTGAGAGAAGATGTGCAAGCTCTCCTTCGGTGATAGTGGGGAGGAAGTTTATGGGGGAGGGGCAGTGGTCTGTTATATAAAGGGGTTGTGGTGGTTCAGCAGAAAAGACTTGTCTGGTTTGGTCGATCTTTTCTTTGAAATATGTGGCAAATTCTTCTGCGGAGATGAGGGAGGTTGGAGGGGGCAGCGGTGGGCGAAGGAGGGAGGTAAAAGTGTTAAATAGCTGTTTGGGGTTGTGTGTTAAAGAGGATATGAGGTTTTTGAAGTAATTCTGTTTAGCCGAGGTAAGGGCTAAACATCTACGTGTTTCTGGGATCCAGTCCCCTTCTTCAGGATCAATAAAATAAATAACAACTACGCGTTTCTGGGATCCAGTCCTCTTCTTCAGGACCAAGAAAATCAAAAACATTGATGCATTTCTGGGATCCAAGTCCCCTTCTTCAGGACCAAGAAAATCAAAAACATCTACGTGTTTCTGGGATCCAAGTCCCCTTCTTCAGGACCAAATGACGAGGACAAGGGAGAACAAAAACTTGTACACACAGCACCCAGAACACCCAGGAAAGATAATATGCCTACCGGGCAATAACGAAAAGGGGAGAAAGTAGCACACAACAGGGGAATGTCAACACCACTCTCACCATAAATAGGATCACCACAAAGACCAGTATCACTGGAGCTTATGCTGTAGCTGTCATTGGCACATACTGGAAGAAAGCCATGCCTTAAGCGGGCTTTACACGCTACGACATCGCTAATGCGGAGTCGTTGGGGTCACGGAATTCGTGACGCACATCCGGCCGCATTAGCGATGCCGTTGAGTGTGACACCGATAAGCGATTTTGCATCGTTGCAAAAACGTGCAAAATCGCTAATCGGCGACATGGGGGTCCATTCTCAAATCTCGTTACTGCAGCAGTAACGAGGTTGTTCCTCGTTCCTGCGGCAGCACACATCGCTGCGTGTGACGCCGCAGGAACGAGGAAGCTCCCCTTACCTGCCTCCCGGCCGCTAGGCGGAAGGAAGGAGGTGGGCGGGATGTTACGTCCCGCTCAGCTCCGCCCCTCTGCTGCTATTGGGCGGCGGTTCAGTGACGTCGCTGTGACGCCGCACGGACCGCCCCCTTAGAAAGGAGGCGGTTCGCCCGTCACAGCGACGTCGCCGGACAGGTATGTATGTGTGACGGCTGTTGTGCGACACGGGCAGCGATTTGCCCATGTCGCGCAACAGATGGGGGCGGGTACCCACACTAGCGATATCGGGACCGATATCGCAGTGTGTAAAGTAGCCTTTAGATAGGGAGGAGACACCTGCAGGAGGAGATTAGCAACCTGCGCTCCTAGTTCCTGCTCACCAGTCTGCAGAAATTAACTCCTGCAGGGCTGAACACTAGTGAACCTGAATCAGCCGAAGTCCGGCTCTGGCTGAACAATTCAGAAGTTTCAGGTTGCTTGCAAAACTCTGTTGTACGAACAGACTATGACACCGCTGTGCCACCAAGTGTGTGAGAGCCGAACATTGCATGACACCAAGACATCACCATAATGACCAATACTTAGAGTTGTGGAATCTATAACATTCTCTGTTAGAATATTGTATTTGATCTAATTGCTCCATAGTTTCTTTTGTCCCGTTCATGGGGCCAGACGAGAGCTGGACTGAAATAGGCCGTATACATTATTTTTCATCATATTTTTGCTTCTATTAAAGCAGAATTTCCAAGTAGAGTTGGCATGACTTTTAAGTTTTAGCAGATCCATGACCCCGTTTCTAAGAATATGACTCATTTTGAAAATCATGGAGAAAGCCAACAGTTTTTTTACGACCATTGACACAAAAACATAGTTTCTCTACATAAGGCAAAACAAATATCAGCCATAACATTTCACAACCTGCCTAATAAATGGGGACTATCACGTAAAAGATGAAGGAGAACTTCACATTGTTTCCCAATATTCATCCTTTTCCACGGCTAAAAATTCTCCAAGGACTTCACATGACCCAGATTCTCAAAGTGCTCCTAGCTTTCATTATACCGGAATGACATATACTTATCATTAGAGTAATCTAATTAAAGGAAAAAGTGACATCTCACCGTAACGTCCCCTGGTGTTTCCAATACGGTGTCCTCCCTGATTTATATTTGGGTATTTTTGAACTGAATATTAACCATACGATGAATCGCAAGACAACATCCGAAGCTAGGCCAGGCACCGGCAATTCTACAAGAACATATGTTTGATTTTTACAAAGAAATCTTGTTTATAAATGTAAAATGTATTATTTAGCTTTATGCTTGAAACTTTTTGAAAAATATATTTTTTTAGAAATGTTAAAGAAAAGCATAAAGTGAACGTGTGGTTTACAATGAAAAAAGTGAAACGGAACCTTTAATATTTTTTATTTTTATTTTATTTTTGCCACATTTTTTGACCTTTTTAAAATAGTTCTATTACTAAAATATACTTGCCCCATTCATTCCATTTCCCCAATATTTCCTGGTATTGATCACCTTTCCATCTGATTTATTACCCCCTAAACCACCCCAGACAATAATGTCTCCTCCATCCTCAATTTGTTCCCGCATTGACATTAATTTGTTACATGGAGTTTTGCACAAACTTCATCAGCTTTCATGGTGGCTTTGGACTCTGTTCCAATTCGCCCGATGATTTCTCTAGTGTCTGGGATCAACACAGGCAGACTCAGGCATTGGCTGCTGTTTGCTGATTCATAGGCAGTCTATTCTGCTAGTTCTCCTTTAATCACATGTTGTGGGGAGACCTATCACATCTTCTCACTTCCTATTTATGTTGGTGGAATCCTTCTACCTATGCCAGCTATAGTTTATTATATGTTGGTCTGTGAGGTCTGTTTTGAGTGAATCTTGTCTTGTTAAACTGCTGTATGGTCTTGGCCACCATGCTGCAGCTCAGGTTCAGAGTGCTTGCAATCTTCTTATATCCTCGGCCATCTTTATGTAGAGCAACAATTCTTTTTTCAGATCCTCGAAGAATTCTTTGCCATGAGGAGACATGTTGAGCTTCCAGTGACCAGTATGAGAGAGAGTTTGAGTGATAACCCCAAATGTAACACACCAGCCCCCCCATTTACAGGAGACTATGTAACACTAATGAGTCACATGACATCGGGGAGGGAAAATGGCTATTTGGGCACAATTTGGACATTTTCACTTAGGGGTGTACTCCTTGTTGATTCAAGTGGTTCAGACATTAATGGCTGTGTGTTGAGTTATTTAGTGCACACCATATTTACACTGTTATTCAAGCTGTACACTGACTGCTGTAGATTGTATCAAAGTGTCATATCAAAGTGTTGTCACATGAAAAGATATATTAAAATATTTGCAAAACATGTGAGAGGTGTATTCACTTTCGTGATATATTCTATGGGCCCTTGTGTCTGGGGCAAAAAGATGCTTCCTACTTTGGAGGTGGCCCGTTGGCCCCCTTACCTTTTGGGTGTAATGAGTGTATCCCGCTCGGGTGAGACACTGCATAGCTCCTGGCTGTAGCTTCCAATTTCAGATGTGGCTCTTTGGGATAACTCCCCTTCACTATTTAAGTCATGTGATCTTATAAACTGTTGCCTGTGATAGAAACTGAATCCTCATTTCTTTGTGGTCTACTTTGGAAAAAGGCTGCTCTGGAAGAAGTTTGCAGTGTTGTGTACAGCAGTGGTGTTTGCTGCAGTGAAGCCACCTGGAGTGTTTTTCCTTTTCATGTCTATTTTCCCTATCTGCTTATCTACCCTTGTGTTTCTGTATTGTAGTGGTGAGACTAGTACTCTTGCTGGCCTGCTCACTAGCCAGGGTGAGTATTGGGCTAGCTCAGGGCAAAAAGTATCCAGCTCGGTGACAGGTTGAAAGAACTTGTATAAAGACGCTAGAGAGCTCAAAAAACAGCTTAAGGTGAGTTCAGTATATTGAAGCAGGGTACTCCATTGTATCGTGTCTCCTGTGCTCTCTGTGTGTTGTTACATTTTCTTGGGGTTTACCAGGTACCAGGTAAATGTCACAGTCATCTCTGTTGTAGAGACTAGTGACAGGTGCTGGGCCAGAGTCTCTTTGCTTAGACACTCTGCACATTAAATGTATTCCTTTTCCTTTGGCTACGAGAGGGTTATTGTCTGCATTCCTTTCCAGCAAGCATGTCTTCACCTACTCAGGTATTTACAGTTGGATCCACTCCCAATCTCTATATATACCCTCTGCTCCCAGCAGAGGGCGATATTTAGTCTCATTCAGGTGGAAGCTTGGCCTGGAGGTGAAAGCAGCTGGAGGAGTCCTTTCTGCTGCTCGCTATGTTGGCTGCAGTATTGGTGCAGACTGCACTGTGTGGAAGTTTCCCAGTTGTCTGTTTATTTCCCTCCCTTTTATGTTGTTTCCCCTGTGCACGTTTAGTCACTCCTTAGTGTGTGATTGCAATGTGTACGAGTTGCCATTTTTCCTTGTCTGTGTTTAGTCGTGGTATTTGTGTTTCCGGTCCCAGCTCACCCCTTGGGTGGAGGTGGGGGAGGGAAGTTAGATCAGGGCTTGAACAGAAGTTAGGGTCATGCTGGCAACTCAGACCTTGCTACCATCTAGCATACTTCTGAGCTGAGGGACAGCTCAGGGTTCCCCAGTCTGAGGGTCATTTTAGGTGTCCCGGTTCTGTCATCTGTTCTCCGTGACAGTAAACCCCACTAGTCACGTGTGTGACATTGTACCCCTGAGAACAGGTGTTACGCTATTGAACGTGGTGTGCGCGTTCAGACCAACAGATGTCTGACACACAACAAAAAGACACCACAACAACAACATCACAAATAAGGGGGACATCCGGAAAACAATAACAACGGTGAGATGGACACCTCCTGCCCTTACCTTGCGCTATACCCTACACTCTTAGCCAGACCCTATAGAGCAGTCATGGCGAACCTTTTACAGGCCGAGTGCCCAAACTGTAGCCCTAAACCCAATTTTTTTTCCGAAGTGCCAACCAATCCTATTATATAAAGAATTGATTTTAATCTTACCTTTGCCGTCTTCTCCTCAGCAGGGGGCATCACGCTCATGCTTACCACACATTGAAGCTGAGCCCCTGCCCTTTCCAGACACAGCAGTTGGATTGATCTTTCTGGAAAAAAATTGCAGCAAATTAGACAGAGATTTTAGCCTGGAATGCAATCAGATGTCACCCTGTAATCCACATCTACATTTCAAAGTCTGAACATCTCGAAATCACATAAAGACGTACGAGTGGCTCCCCTCCCCTTTCATTGTGTAGTTCTGTCCCCCTTCCTCGGCCACTTCCTGGTAAACATGTCCCCCATCCTGAATTATATTTCCTACATTCTGGTATATTTGTCCCCATCATGGCCCCATCCTTTTAAATGTCCTCCATCCTGGTAAATGTTACCCATTCTTGCATGTTCCCCCATGCTGGTAAATGTACCCCATCCTGACATATTGCCCATCCTTGTAAATGTTCCCCCATCCCGGCATGTACCCCATTCCTGGTAAATGTTCCCAATCCTGGTTAATTTACCCCATCCAGGTAAATGTACCCCTTCCTGGTAAATGTACCCTATCGTGGCATGTTTCCTCCATCCTGGCATGCATGTTTCCCCATCCTGGCATGCATGTTTTCCCCATCCTGGCATGCATGTTTTCCTCCATCCTGCCATGCATGTTTCCTCCATCCTGCCATGCATGTTTTCCCCATCCTGGCATGCATGTTTCCTCCATCCTGGCATGCATGTTTCCTCCATCCTGCCATGCATGTTTTCCCCATCCTGGCATGCATGTTTCCTCCATCCTGGCATGCATGTTTCCTCCATCCTGGCATGCATGTTTCCTCCATCCTGGCATGCATGTTTCCTCCATCCTGGCATGCATGTTTCCTCCATCCTGGCATGCATGTTTCCTCCATCCTGGCATGCATGTTTCCTCCGTCCTAGCATGCATGTTTCCTCCATCCTGGCATGCATGTTTCCTCCATCCTGGCATGCATGTTTCCTCCATCCTGGCATGCATGTTTCCTCCATCCTGGCATGCATGTTTCCTCCATCCTGGCATGCATGTTTCCTCCATCCTGGCATGCTTGTTTCCTCCATCCTGGCATGCATGTTTCCTCCATCCTGGCATGCATGTTTCCTCCATCCTGGCATGCTTGTTTCCTCCATCCTGGCATGCATGTTTCCTCCATCCTGGCATGCATGTTTCCTCCATCCTGGCATGCATGTTTCCTCCATCCTAGCATGCATGTTTCCTCCATCCTGGCATGCATGTTTCCTCCATCCTGGCATGCATGTTTCCTCCATCCTGGCATGCATGTTTCCTCCATACTGGCATGCATGTTTCCCCCATCCTGCCATGCATGTTTCCCCCATCCTGCCATGCATGTTTTCCCCATCCTGGCATGCATGTTTCCTCCATCCTGGCATGCATGTTTCCTCCATCCTGGCATGCATGTTTTCCCCATCCTGGCATGCATGTTTCCTCCATCCTGGCATGCATGTTTCCCCTATCCTGGCATGCATGTTTCCTCCATCCTGGAATGCATGTTTTCCCCATCCTGGCAGGCATGTTTCCTCCATCCTGGCATGCATGTTTCCCCCATCCTGGCATGCATGTTTCCTCCATCCTGGCATGCATGTTTCCTCCATCCTGGCATGCATGTTTCCTCCATCCTGGCATGCTTGTTTCCTCCATCCTGGCATGCATGTTTCCTCCATCCTGGCATGCATGTTTCCTCCATCCTGGCATGCATGTTTCCCCATCCTGGCATGCATGTTTCCCCATCCTGGCATGCATGTTTCCTCCATCCTGGCATGCATGTTTCCTCCATCCTGGCATGCATGTTCCCCCACCATGCTGGCATGTGCGTTCCCCCACCCCCACCCCACGCTGGCATGTGCGTTCCCCCACCCTGGCATGTGCGTTCCCCCACCCCCACCCCACGCTGCCATGTGCATTCCCCCACCCTGGCATGTGCGTTCCCCCACCCCCACGCTGCCATGTGCGTTCCCCCACCCCCACACTGCCATGTGCGTTCCCCCTCTCCCACCCCACGCTGCCATGTGCGTTCCCCCTCTCCCACCCCACGCTGCCATGTGCGTTCCCCCTCTCCCACCCCACGCTGCCATGTGCGTTCCCCCTCTCCCACCCCACGCTGCCATGTGCGTTCCCCCTCTCCCACCCCACGCTGGCATGTGCGCTCCCCCTCTCCCACCCCACGCTGCCATGTGCGTTCCCCCTCTCCCACCCCACGCTGCCATGTGCGTTCCCCCTCTCCCACCCCACGCTGCCATGTGCGTTCCCCCTCTCACACCCCACGCTGCCATGTGCATTCCCCCTCCCCCACGCTGCCATGTGCGTTCCCCCTCCCCCACCCCACGCTGCCATATGCGTTCCCCCACCCCACGCTGCCATGTGCGTTCCCCCTCTCCCACCCCACGCTGCCATGTGTGTTCCCCCTCTCCCACCCCACGCTGCCATGTGCGTTCCCCCTCTCCCACCCCACGCTGCCATGTGCATTCCCCCTCTCCCACCCCACGCTGGCATGTGCGTTCCCCCTCTCACACCCCACGCTGCCATGTGCGTTCCCCCTCACCCACCCCACACTGCCATGTGCGTTCCCCCTCTCCCACCCCACGCTTCCATGTGCGTTCCCCCTCTCCCACCCCACGCTGCCATGTGCGTTCCCCCTCTCCCACCCCACACTGCCATGTGCGTTCCCCCTCTCCCAATCCACGCTTCCATGTGCGTTCCCCCTCTCCCACGCCACGCTGCCATGTGCGTTCCCCCTCTCCCACCCCACGCTGCCATGTGCGTTCCCCCTCTCCCACCCCACGCTTCCATGTGCGTTCCCCCTCTCCCACCCCACGCTGCCATGTGCGTTCCCCCTCTCCCACACCACGCTGCCATGTGCGTTCCCCCTTTCCCACCCCACGCTGCCGTGTGCGTTCCCCCTCTCCCACCCCACGCTGCCATGTGCGTTCCCCCTCTCCCACCCCACGCTTCCATGTGCGTTCCCCCTCTCCCACCCCACGCTGCCATGTGCGTTCCCCCTCTCCCACCCCACGCTGCCATGTGCGTTCCCCCTCTCCCACCCCACGCTTCCATGTGCGTTCCCCCTCTCCCACCCCACGCTGCCATGTGCGTTCCCCCTCTCCCACCCCACGCTGCCATGTGCGTTCCCCCTCCCCACCCCACACTGCCATGTGCGTTCCCCCCTCCCACCCCACGCTGCCATGTGCGTTCCCCCTCCCCCACCCCACGCTGCCATGTGCGTTCCCCCTCTCCCACCCCACGCTGCCATGTGCGTTCCCCCTCTCCCACCCCACGCTGCCATGTGCGTTCCCCCTCTCCCACCCCACGCTGCCATGTGTGTTCCCCCTCCCCCACCCCACGCTGCCATGTGCGTTCCCCCTTTCCCACCCCACGCTGCCATGTGCGTTCCCCCTCTCCCACCCCACGCTGCCATGTGCGTTCCCCCTCTCCCACCCCACGCTGCCATGTGCGTTTCCCCTCTCCCACCCCATGCTGGCGCTGCCACACACGAGTTATAAAAAAAAAAAAAAAAGCAACACACAACTTACCTGCACACGCTCCCCCGCTGCGCGCTGCTGGGTCCTCAGTTCCCACGCGGCCAGCAGACGGCGCCGGCGCTGCTCTCTGACACTCCTCCGTCTCCTAGGCAACCCACTGCAGCCTGGGGGGGGAGGAGTGTCAGAGCGGAGGAGAAATGTCTCCTCCGCTCCAACACAGATTTGATCTGCCGGCGCGACTGCACTTACAGATCAAACCTGCAGCATCGGGCCACAGCACGCGTGCCACCAGAATGGGCTCAGCGTGCCCCTGGTGGCACGCGTGCCATAGGTTCGCCATCACTGCTATAGAGGCTCCACACCTGTCGCCAGGCAGGAATACTTGAAACACTGAAAAATCCCTACTGTGGACCTGGCTAAGGAGAGGTACACTTGACCCACTGCTGGATTAATACAACAAGAGAGTAGGTGAGACAAACAGGCAAAAAACAACAAAAATGGAGAAGATACGATATTCGGATAAATCAATAGCAGCTCCTTCCACCAAGGCGGCTAGCATACAAATGGCTTTTTGCTAGGAAATCCTGCTATTTAAACACCAAGGGGCATGGCCACAGAGCAGCTACAACCGACAAGCTCTTCGGGGAATCTGCTGGCTGCCAAACTGACATTAACTGTTTTTGCACCAAGAGAAACGAAACAACATCTAAATGCTGAGTCCAGATGGATATGAGAGGCTACAGTCCTTGTCTCCAAACACATGGAGACAACCATGACAATAGGTGGCACCAATGGTATGTTTGCCCCCGAGCTACAACCCAACAGGGGCTATTGATTGGCAGCAGTAGTGGACACACAACCCAACAATGCCATGTCATCCACCAACATTGTAGGAATGGAAGGTGAGGGTCCATCTCAGATCTACAGAATATGTTTGTTGCTATCATAACTAAAGTGAAAACTAAACAATTGGATTTTCACTCCTTGTTGATGGAAAACAAGACCCTATTCACTGGTAACTTTTTGATTTTAGCGGGAAATGTTTATTCCATAACAGTTTACAACCAGGAAATTATTGACTAAGAGTCGAAGATGACATTTTGCCATTTCGCTTATTTGTCACAGTTCTACAATGAGGTCCAAATTGTTTTCCCATCTGCCTGCTTGGATTTCAATTATGCCTCATCTTCCTTTTGTTTCATAAAAAAATAAAAATAAAACAACCAACATTCTATCGGGAAACCAGAAAGGACGTTTCAAAGCTGATCCAAAAACCCGAGGCAATTTTGGACATCCTTAGCTATGTTCTATTTCATGCTATTTAGTTTTACAATTTAAATGGTGCTTATTTGTGAACTCGGACTGCGAGAGGTCTTCCGCAGAAACGATCCGTTCATGTAAATTATGGCTACTGCAATAACATTGACAAAATGATTACTGCAGAATGGTGGCAATAAGACACACGATGGAGAAAAGATTATAAAGGAGCCTCAATTTAAACCGATACAAGTAAATAGCTCCAAAAAGAAAGTTTATCTGTATTTTTATTGACCATGAGGTTAAGAAAGCAACATCAAACAAAAAAGATATTTATCTCGTAAGAGGAAAAAAAATTCTCTGCATAAACTACAGGATAGCTGTTAGCGCTCGTAGACAAAATGATTAAAATAGGCAAAAAAAATCAAAACATTATCCGGCAGAAATTGTCTGGGTTTTTTATGCTTTTTTTTTTACTTAGATATAAAAACACATTAAATAAAATTAAATAAAATTTAAAAAATCTAAAAGCAAATATGTTTTTCTTTTCATTATAAAATGCAAAACAAATTATTGTAATAACTAAATAGTTACAGTTTGCAGACAAAAATACAAAAAACAAGACTGAGACCTTAAAATTCATTATGTACTTTTTATTCTACCAAGCTAAAACCGGCTTCGAAAATGGTCCCAATTAAATAAACTACAAAAAGATCTCTTTAAGATATGTTCCTACCGCTGCAGGAAAAAAGCAGCAGAATTAATAGCTGTAAATGCAAGCGCATATTTTGTTACTGAAAAGGTTTGGATTTTATGCACATTTCATCTTTAGTATTGTATTGGTGAAACCTGTTATGACATGTAAACCATAAATTAGTCCAGTGGATACAAATAAGATTCCTGGATTTATAGTGGATTTCTTCTATATTATACATGAGAAGGTATGCATGAAAGTCTGCAGCACCGCTTCTGTTAGCAGTCTGGTTGTGTAGTCTGCAGCACCCCTTCTGTTAGCAGTCTGGTTGTGTAGTCTGCAGCACCCCTTCTGTTAGCAGTTTGTGAAGTCTGAAGCACCCTTTCTGTTAGCAACTTGGTTATATAGTCTGCAGCCCCCTTTCTGTTAACAGTCTGCAGCACCCCTTCTGTTAGCAATCTGGTTGTGTAGTCTGCAGCACCCCTTCTGCTAACAGTCTGGTTGTGTAGCTTGCAGATCCACTTCTGTTATCGGTCTAATTGTGTATTCTGCAGCACCCCTTGTGTTTGCAGTCTGATTGTGTAGTTGGCAGCACCTCCTCTGTTCACACTTTGGATGTGTAGTCTGCGGCACCCCTTATGTTAGCAGTCTGTGTGTGGAGTCTGCAGCACCCCTTCTGTTATTAGTCTGGTTGTGTAGTCTGTAGCACCACTTCTGTTAGCAGTCTGGTTTTGTAGTTTGCAGCACCCCTTCGGTTAGCAGTCTGTGTATTCTGCAGCACCCCTTCTGTTAGCAGTCTTTGTGTATTCTGCAGCACCCCTTCTCTTTGCAGTCTGGTTTATAGTTTGCATCACCCCCTAAGGTAGCAGTCTGGTTGGCAGTCTGGTTGTGCAACACCCCCTTCTCATAGCAGCTTGGTTCTATACATTGCAGCCCCCCCCGAGGTAGCAGTTTTGTTGTATAGTCTGCAGCACCCCTTCTGTTTGCAGTCTGATTTTGTAGACTGCAGCACCCCTTCTGTTAGCAGTTTGGTTCTATAGTTTGCAGTACCCCCTGAGGTAGTGGTCTTGTGCAGTCTGCAGCACTCCTTTTATTAGCTGTCTTGTTGTATAGTCTGCAGTATCCCTTATGTTAGTAGTCTGGTTGTAATGTCTATAGTCCCCCTGTGGTAGCAATTTGGTTGTATAGTCTGCCGCACCACTTATGTTAGCAGTTTGGTTCTATAGTTTGCAGCACCCTCTGATGTAGTAGTCTTGTTGGATAGTTTGCAGCATCCCTTCTGCTAGTAGTCTTGTTGGATAGTCTGCAGCCTCCCTTCTGCTAGTAGTCTTTTTGGATAGTCTGCAGCATCCCTTCTGCTAGTAGTCTTGTTGGATAGTCTGCAGCACCCCATCTGTTAGTAGTCTTGTTGGATAGTCTGCAGCACCCCTTCTGTTAGTAGTCTTGTTGGATAGTCTGCAGCATCCCTTCTGTTAGTAGTCTTGTTGGATAGTCTGCAGCACCCCATCTGCTAGTAGTCTTTTTGGATAGTCTGCAGCATCCCTTCTGCTAGTAGTCTTGTTGGATAGTCTGCAGCACCCCATCTGTTAGTAGTCTTGTTGGATAGTCTGCAGCACCCCTTCTGTTAGTAGTCTTGTTGGATAGTCTGCAGCATCCCTTCTGCTAGTAGTCTTTTTGGATAGTCTGCAGCACCCCCTGTGGTCCCTGTGGTAGCAGACTGACCGTGTTGTCTGCAGAACCCCATCTAATTGGAGTATAAATTATAAAGGATATTTGTTTTTAAGAGAATAAGAGAGGAAATCAAACAAAATATCTGGAACTAAACTTTTGCACATGTGGATTTACAAGCCTATCAGGCTTCAGGGGCTCCGTATTGCAATGTCTCCTGCCATCCTTTGCTCGGTGCTGCGCGGAGTTAGTTTTCATGTTGTGCCATCTGTATAATCAGCAAAGTTTATAGCTTGCAGCTTTGCCATATTTCCAAAAAGTCTGTGAAAAACCAAGAATGAATATTAAATATATAATTCTAGTCTTGTGACAGCTCGTCTGAACACCAGGAGGCAAATTGCATTTTGTCGCTGGAACCGTCAACCACTAAACAAGTAGGTATGCCAAAACTGTAATTTACCTGTGAAATACTAAAAGAAAAAATATGTATCCCGTACTTTAGTCCTGAAATTTGTCAGCCTCCCATGCTGAAACCAATTACATCCAAAAGACCTTCTCATAATGACAAAAACTGCATTAGTAATTTTCCCCAACTGCATCAAAGTAAACATTTTATACCGGATATTTTATTAATAAAAGCTATTATGTTGCTGTTCAGAATTTACCAGTTTGTTACTCTTTTGCTTTGTGCTCTGTATTTATTTCCAGAGTGTACCTTCAGCCTTATTTTATAAATATATTGTGGGGAACTGCAATTCTTAAAAATTGAGTTAATCAGGAAAATAATATATTGTGGTCAGATTTTTTTTTGTGTTTTTTTTATTTTATATTTCCGCAGCTCACTTGTAGTAACCCGAGCAAATGTTGTCTCATGCGAGAGAAGTGGATCCATTGTGTACATGGCGCTTAAGCGGGCTTTACACGAGACGATAGATTGTGCGACATGTCGTCGGGTTCACGGTTTTCGTGACGCACATCCGGCATACCGCACGACGTTGTTTCGTGTGACACCTCCTAGCGATGCAGTACGCTCACAAATCGTGAGTCGTGTACTCGTCGCTAGGTTTCATAAAATTGTTTAATTAAAATGGCGGCAGTTGTTAATCGTTTCCGTGGCATCACTCGTTGCTCCGTGTGACACCACGGGAACGATGAACAGCAGCTTTACCTGCCTCCCGCGGCACCTGACGGCTCTATGGAAGGAAGGAGGTGGGCGGGATGTTTACATCCCGCTCATCTCCGCCCCTCCGCTTCTATTGGCTGGTTGCCGTGTGATGTCGCTGTGATGCCAAACGTCCCGCCCACTCCAGGAAGTGGACGTTCGTCGCCCACAGCAAGGTCGTCCGGAAGGTAAGTACGTGTGACGGGGGTTAAACGAGTTTGTGCGCCATGGGCAAAAACAACGGGGGCGGGTACGGTCGATTGTGCTATCGCACAATCTATTGTCTCGTGTAAAGCAGGCTTTAGATCAGAGTTTGATCAGAATTTCCACTTAGTTTGGTCCTTTTGAATCATAGTACAGGTGAGAAGAAGATAGAGAATAAAATGTCTCCATCTTCTCCATTCCATGAGTCTGTAGAAATTGGACGGCACTTGGATCTCTTGCATGTGCAGTCCGATGTTTTCCATGAATCCATAGACTCGACGGTCTTATTTCCATTGCTAATTGCAGTATGCTGCTCCTTTTTTCTCATGCTGAATCTGCGTGAGAAAAGAAGTGCCCCATAGAATAACATTGGCAAGGTGCTATCCAATAAACCATCAGATAGCACTTGTCCAAGTTGTATGCCCATGTGACTGATCCTTTACTGTGTAGACTGTGAGAGAATGAACAGAGTCACTTCATTATTAATTTAGGGTGGAGGATTTCATGGCATTTCTACATGCATACCCAAAATGATGTTGGCCATATAGAAATGTTTAAAAGGGTGGTTCACTAGTTATTTTTCCAAGGCACATTGATATTATGTTGAGAAACAATGTTTCTCTCAAATGCCTTGTGTAGCCAATAGTGCCTGGGAGCAGAGCTACTGCGGTCCACTCACCACCTTCTCGCGACCCCTGGGCTCCGTGATTTCTAATGTCCGATGATGTCAGGTCAACATCCAGTTGACTTGACATCACCGAGGCCAGCCCCAGTCTTCCTGAGTGACTGAGCTATGGGTGGCGCTTCACTGCTCATCACAACCCAGCGTCACAGCGTAGCATCTCCCTGCTCCCACCTACACTGCAGAGCTTCACAACCAGGAGCAACGCTGGGCTGTAACGAGCGGTGAAACGTCACCCACAGCCCAGTCACTCACAGAAGCCTGGGGCCGGTTGTGGTGATGCCAGGTCAACTGGAAGTTGACTTGACATCAGAGGACACTGCAGCCCAGAGGTCACGAGAACAGGATGACTGAACCACAATAGCGCCACTCACAGGCATTACTGGCAACACAAGGTATTTCAGAGAGACCTTGTTTCTCAAGATATCTATGTGCCTTGGAAAAACTAACTAGCAAACCACCCCTTTAGGTTCCACTTACAGTCCTATCTTGCTCTGCCCATAAACCCATATGGGAAGGAACCACTTGAGAATATGGTTTGTGTAAATCCCAAATCCATGAATTTTCCAAAGTTGTTTCTTAACATCCAGGATAGTTCCAAGAAATTTGAGACTGTTGACAACTATGGTTTTGTTGTACTACCGGAGGCCTTCTGGAAATAGCATAGTAGAGGTGAGGAAAAAACAAATTGCAGTACCCTGGTCCAGCAGCTATGTTGGTATTCTACAGTAGACGGAACAGAGCATGGCAAAGTTCCTACCACTTGCCGGTATCCTGGTTGCTACGTCTGATGAGCAGGGTCTGCAATATCACGACTTCATAGGACCTACTAGTCAGGAGAACCACTTAGGGTGCCAGCAAGTAGTAGGAACTTTGTAGAGCTCTAGTCCGGCTGCCACCGGATACAGATGTGGACACTGAACTAGTGTTCTGCAAATTGTTTCACTCAACTCTACAGGACAAACATACCTTCCTTATCTCTAGCGGAATGCCTCAATTCTAAGCCAACATTTCGGAGACTGTGGAAGATTTATAGAATTAGAATGGTTCTGACACAATGTGACTGCACCTGTCGCACTGGGATCGCAAATATAACCGGTGAGCAGGGTAACAGAGAAGGAACATTAAGGTAACAATACAATGGAGGGCCCTGGCATTAGGGAGAGTGGAGCAGGATCAACTGATCAGAGGCTGAGAAAGGCGCTCCCTAACGTTTCTATATAGGTCCTTTTCCCCATCCGCCTATCAAGAGTCTAGGCCCTCTCTGGCCCTGAACTCACCCTAACTAGTGAAGGCCAACGAGAAGCTAGTCTCAGTACTGCAATAAGACAATATGAGGAGGGTAAAAAATTTTTTAAAAAATTGGGAATTGACACAACAAATAACACTCCAGCAGTAACTTCTTAGATGCAACAGAAGTGACTCCTCAGTTTCTCCAGAAACTAGCACTTTCAAAATGAACAGGATAGGTATGAGCTATAGCCAGCATAGGAAGGAGTGAGGAGCAGATATGTATAGCAGAAAGGAGTGGCTGCAGCTGAGATTAAAAATTCCTGATAGATCACTGCAGGAAGGAAATGAACCTTAACCCCTTCAGTACCGGATGGAATTAAATATGCTCCAACATAGGGTAAATGACGAATGGGCATCTGTGATCAACAACACGATGTGACCTTCTGATCCCAGATCCCCCCTGAGATCCCATCGGGCCATGACACACTCGTGGCAGGTTTTTGCAGAAATTCATGCACATGCTAAAGAAACAATCTCATTCAGATGCATGGAAAGGGTTTTTCATTCATGAAGATTTCTGCAACGAGTCTGCCCTTAGAGTATATATTGACACTCCTGTCGTTTAACACCTATTTATTGCAGCCCACACTCCCATTGGAAATGTTATAACTATGGATAGGCTATAAATGTAAGGAGAATTTCTCTTTAAACCATCGATCAATGCTTTGCTCCCTCCCATGTGTTTGATCATGGCCTCTGCTATACATCCAAACCTAATCATCAACACAATTTGAAAGCTCTTTATCCCATAGCCCTTATATCTTCTGCGATGAAGACTCCGAAGAATATCCTGTGCAGACTGAATTTTCATCACAATGCCCTCTGCACTTACAGTCACTAAACTGTTGAATGGAAAATCAGTCTCATGCAATCATTTTACAACAAGCTATAATTCAACGACGACGCTCACACTCGGATGCCGTCCTGTCCGCTCCCTGCTTCCGATGTCTGAAACAATGGCATTATATCTGCTTCCGCAATGCCTGAAAAGCAAATATACCTTTTAAATATTTTGTATAAAGAAATAAGTAGCATAATAGTATCCTAAATGATTAAATAAATATGTAAATATGAAATAAATATATATTTTTATATATATATATATATATATATATATATATATATATATATATTGTGAGACTGTGACCGGGGTTATCTATGACGGCCGGTATGTCTCGCCCCGGTTGTGCTCACTCCATGATAGAAAGTAACTCCAGGGTTAATGCTGTTTCCCTACAGGCTGAAAGAAGGGTTAAAAGGAAACAGGAACAAGGGCGGGGGTGCCGAGTGTGAGGGAGTGAACACAACTCCCTGAGTTCTCTGCCGGAGAGGCACATGTGTACTGTTGTGGACTTTTGTTTGGATATTAAACCGTGTGCTGTGACCCTTGGTGCCTGGATCCCGTGTCTTCTGCTGCGCAGCCGACCACGCTACCTCACATATGGTGGAGAATCGGCGGGCATGCCAGCCCGGTGAGGTGTAGCTTCCATTTCTGGTGACCCGGTAGCACATGTCCTGGATTCAAGCGGCTATACTACAGCCCAAACCCGGCGACACCATGGAGGAAATACTAAAGCAGCAGCAACAGATCAATGCACACCTGCTCCGGTCGTTGGATCATCAGCAGCAATCTTTGAAGTTGCAGGAACAAAGGCACCAAGAACAGATGGTTCTACTGGCCAAGTCGATCCGTGCAGGACCGGCAGCAACAAACCCGGGACCGGGTGACGACGGCAGCGTCCGGAAAGCGGTGAGACAAGCGTTGCAAAAGATGACCCCGGGGGATGATGTGGAAGCGTTCCTGGCGGTGTTTGAGCATGTGGCCGAGCGGGAAAAGCTGCCGACCCCCCAGTGGGCTGAGGTATTGTCGCCCTATCTGACGAGGGAGCCCCAAAAAGCATACCTGGACCTCTGTACCGAGGACGCCATAGAATATGCGACTTTGAAAGCCGAACTACTGGCTCGGTTGGGGGTGAATACCTATGTACGGGCTCAGCCGTTTAAATCAGTGGTTCTATGAGGAAGCCAAACCTGTACGCTTCCAGGCCTATGACTTGTTGCATCTCATAAAAAAGTGGTTGCAGCCTGACACTCTGAGCCCGGCGCAAATGGTGGAAAGGGTAGTAGTTGATCGTTTTGTGCGCACTTTACCCGTCACCATTCAACGGTAGGTAGGACAGGGCGACCCGAGTACCCTGGACCAATTAGTGTCCCTGGTAGAGCGGCATGTGGCTACGCAGGACTTGATACGGGACACTGAGACTTTGCGTACCGCCCGTCGGTCCGGCCCCTCCAAGCCTAGGGCCAAGGACCCACCGCCGACACCGGTGCAGGAGTCCGCTACCGTCCCGTCTGAGGCCGCGCCCGCCGTCCCTGAGGTCCGGAAGGTTCTGTACCCTAAACGACAACTCGTCAAGGGAGTTTCCTTCCCTATTAGATGTTGGCGGTGCCAGCGGGTGGGACATGTGGAAGCCCAGTGTCCACTCACCACGGAGCCCATGGATTGTGGGGTTACCCGGCGGGGTTCAATGTATGCTCAGGTGGTGTGTACCGCTGACCTGGTCTCCCCAGAGACTGAGCCCCACTTGTGCCAAATACAGGTGAATGGATGTCCGGTTACAGGCTTGTTGGATTCCGGAAGCTTAGTGACCCTTGTGCGATCAACCCTAAGGGCTAAAGTAAAGGCCACAGGACGTACCGTGGGGGTGGTTTGCATACATGGGGACCGCCGAGACTATCCCACGGGGATTGTCACCATCACAGCACCTTGCGGTCAGGTGCAACATGAGGTGGGACTTATTAACACTCTTCCCTATGACGTGATCCTAGGAAGGGATCTGCCCTATTTTTGGACTTTATGGAAGGGACCTCCTAAGTCCCCTCAGATATTGGTCAGTCCGGGACCTGAGCCCTACAATCCTGAATCCGGGACGCCTGCCGTAGGGGTTCCCATGATAGGGACAGAATGTGAACCCGATAGGTCGCCCCTAGAGGTATTGGCAGGAGAGGCTGAGACGGTCGAGCCCATCCCGGAGTTGGAGGCGTCCCCGGATACGTTTGGGACAGCCCAACTCCAGGACCCTACATTAATACATGCCCGGAGTCGGGTGACAGTAGTTGACGGGGTGGCACAGCTGTCCGGTGCCCAGGTAAGGTACCCCCATTTCGCTCTTAAGCAGGATTTACTCTACCGGGTAGATGAAATACGGGGCGTGGGGGTAGAGCAGTTGGTGGTGCCCCAGCCGTATCGCCAGCGGGTCCTCGACTTGGCTCATAAACACCTGATGAGTGGCCACCTAGGGGTCAAGAAAACGCAGGAGCGAATATTGCAAAGGTTCTATTGGCCCGGGGTCTTTGGGGAGGTAAAACGGTTCTGCGAAACCTGCCCGGAGTGTCAGCTTACCGCACCCCTGACCCACTTTCGCAGTCCGTTGGTACCGTTACCCATTATAGAAGTCCCTTTTGAACGGATAGGGATGGATCTGGTGGGGCCCTCGTAAAGTCTGCTCGAGAGCACCAACACATCCTAGTGATTGTTGACTATGCCACCCGGTATCCAGAGGCGATACCTCTCAGACATACTGCGGCGAAGCTTATAGCTCGGGAGTTGTTTGCTGTGTTCTGCCGGGTGGGGTTGCCCAAGGAGATCCTTACGGATCAGGGGACCCCATTCATGTCTAAAGTGACCAAAGAGCTATGCCGGCTACTCCAGATCAAGCAGTTGCGTACGTCTGTGTATCATCCTCAGACGGATGGGTTAGTAGAACGATTCAATAAAACCCTGAAAACCATGCTCAAAAGGGTGATCTCCAAAGACGGGAAAGACTGGGATATGATGCTTCCCTATTTGATGTTTGCCATACGAGAGGTGCCACAGGCATCCACGGGGTTTTCGCCTTTTGAGTTGTTATACGGGCGACATCCCCGGGGATTGTTGGACCTGGCAAAGGAAACATGGGAGCAAGAGCCCACCCCCCATAAAAGTGTGATTGAACACATTTTAGGAATGCAGAACCGCATAAGCGCGGTCATGCCAATTGTGAAGGAGCATTTACAGGAGGCTCAGGCCGCGCAAAGCGGCCGCTACAATAGACAAGCCACCGTGCGGACCTTTAAACCCGGGGATCGGGTGTCGGTTTTAATCCCCACGGCGGAGAGTAAATTCCTGGCTCAGTGGCAAGGCCCCTACGAGATAAAGGAAAGAGTCGGGGTGGTCAACTATAAGGTATTGCAGCCCGGTAGGCGGAAACCTGAACAAATATACCATGTCAACCTGTTAAAACCTTGGCAGGAACGGGAAAGCCTGATGGTTGTTTTTTCCCCATCTCCCTCCTCTTCGGGTCGTTCACATCCGGCTCCAGCGACCTCCGGAGAGGACGAACCGGAAGTAAGGATTGGAGAAGCCCTCACCAAGACACAGAGGCGAGAGGCCAGACGGCTGGTTCAGCAGAACCCCGATGTCTTCTCCGAGCTGCCTGGTAGGACCAGTCTGATACGACATGACATTGTCACCGAGCCTCACCTGAAGGTACGCCTGAAGTCATACCGGGTACCGGAGGCTCGACGACAAGCCATATCAGAGGAAGTGAAGACAATGCTATGCCTGGGGGTCATCGAAAAATCCCGGAGTGAATGAGCCAGTCCCATTGTCCTAATACCAAAACCCGATGGCTCCTTAAGGTTCTGCAATGACTTTAGGAGATTGAACGAAATATCAAAGTTCGATCTCTACCCCATGCCCCGGGTGGATTAGCTGATTGATAGGCTGGGACAGGCGCGATATTTCACCACGCTCGACCTGACCAAGGGGTACTGGCAGGTGCCACTGACGGAGTCCGCCAAGGAGAAAACCGCTTTTGTTACGCCGGAGGGTCTCTTCCACTATGTTGTCTTGCCTTTTGGGTTACATGGCGCTCCGGCCACGTTCCAGAGGTTGATGGACTTGGTGCTGGAACCCCACCAGGCGTATGCATCAGCGTACCTTGATGACATCATTATTTACAGCTCTGAGTTGCAGACCCACTTGGAACAGGTACAAGCGGTGGTGAACGCGCTCCGAACAGCTGGATTGACAGCCAATCCCAAGAAATGTGCGTTGGGACTCACGGAAGCCCGCTACTTGGGCTACGTGATAGGCCAAGGAGTGATTAAGCCCCAAATTAACAAGGTTGAGGTGATCCAGAAGTGGCCTAGACCCCTGACCACGAAGCAGGTTAGGGCCTTCCTGGGTATCGTGGGGTACTACAGGAGGTTTGTAAAAGATTTTGCGGGACTATCAGCCCCCTTGACGGACATTCTCAAAGGCAAGAAGTCCGTCATGGTGCGCTGGACTCCGCAGGCCGAGGACTCCTTCCGGGCCCTGAAGGGGGTTCTGTGCGGACAGCCCGTTCTTGTAAACCCTGATTTCCGGAAGGAGTGCATAGTACAGACTGACGCCTCGGAGGTCGGCCTGGGGGCAGTGCTGTCTCAGGTGGTTCAGGGGGAGGAACACCCCGTCACCTTCTTAAGTAGGAAGCTCACCCCTCCCGAGCGGAATTATAGCGTAGTGGAGAAGGAGTGCCTGGCGATCAAGTGGGCCTTGGAGTCCCTACGCTATTACCTGCTGGGACGGCGGTTTCGCTTGGTGACGGATCACTCTCCACTGGTCTGGATGAGGTCCGCCAAGGAACGGAATGCCCGGGTTACCCGGTGGTTCCTTTCTCTGCAGAACTTCCGATTTACGGTTGAACACCGGGCCGGTAGGTTGCAGGGCAACGCCGATGCCTTGTCCCGCGGCCCGTGTTTGATGGCGGGAGTTCAACCCCGCACGCTTGAACTGAGGGGGGGGGTATGTGAGACTGTGACCGGGGTTATCTATGACGGCCGGTATGTCTCGCCCCGGTTGTGCTCACTCCATGATAGAAAGTAACTCCAGGGTTAATGCTGTTTCCCTACAGGCTGAAAGAAGGGTTAAAAGGAAACAGGAACAAGGGCGGGGGTGCCGGGTGTGAGGGAGTGAACACAACTCCCTGAGTTCTCTGCCGGAGAGGCACATGTGTACTGTTGTGGACTTTTGTTTGGATATTAAACCGTGTGCTGTGACCCTTGGTGCCTGGATCCCGTGTCTTCTGCTGCGCAGCTGACCACGCTACCTCACAATATATATATGTCATGAAATTCAAGATTAGGAATTTGGAATTAAAACCTTTTCTAGTTTTGGTCAGTTTTGCACTCTGTCTAAAGGTGTTCCAATGCGACTGCTGGATAACAATGGACAAGGGGCTATCTCTAACTTCAGGGTTACCCCTAATGGTGAAAATGACTGAGTCCCATGCATTCCTATTATCCTAAACAGTACTAATCTGCCCCCCCCCTCCCCCCTCAGGGAAGGAAGGAGCAGAAGTGTGATGGCAACACTTATAAAGACAGACAGGAAAAAGCAAAATTCAGACACACTGTAAAATCTCAGGAACAAACAGTAAGAAATTAAAGAGAAAAGCAAGAGGAGTAAGGTAGCAAAAAAGGACAACAAGGGTTAATACCACAACAGCTTCCTGCAATAAAGTACTATGTTTGTCTATGTCAGAACTTGGCATGGTATCAGACTCGAAAATGACCTCATCTAAATGGTAAATTTGTTCCTAATTAATTTGACCCTTGGGTGTTTTTCTATGTTAAGAAAATGTAATGAATAGTCCAAACTGGAAGAGCCCCTGTCAAAATCTCCTATAACCACACGCTGATGCAAATACTTGTTATGGAGTATGTACTGACAGAACAAGGGAACCTAGGCTATCCCTCAGACTCACGACCCTGCCCTTTCCCTTATCTCAGAGGTAGGCTTGATGGTAGCCAGGTCCGAACCCCCAGCATGACCCTGCCTCTTACCCGAGCCCTGATCTTACTCCCCCTACCCTGGGAGTGGGCTGGAAACTCAGTAGCAAAACCCCACAGAAAAGACACGGACAAGGGAGAATGAAACCTCATACACACTATACTCAAACACAGTGGGGAGACAATATGTGTTCAGGGGAATAAAGAAACGGGTAGGGAATAAACTGACAATAGGGGAACGTTCATGCTATGCAGAACAGCAACTGTAGTTCACGATGAACGGAATAACCATTGAGACCGGGATCGCTGGGGCTAAGCTGAAGCTATCTTTGGCGATCTGCTACTACAATCCCCAACCTTAAATAGGATGAGACCAGCTGTGGCTGGTAGTTAACAACCCAACTCTCAGAAGAGTTGCATACTGCTCCAAAAAAGGATTAACTCTTGCACAGCTGGAAGTATGAAACAACTCAGCCGATGCCCAGCAAAGCTGAGCACTTTAGGCTGGAGTCACACTTGCGCGTATCTCGCGAGAGTCTCGCATTGCATCACCTGGCATGGCCTGATGCTCTCCGAACAGGAGCATCTCAGCTGCATAGAAATACATGCAGCCGACCTGCTCCTGTCAGGAGAGTGTGCGGCCGTGCCGGATGATGCGATGCGAGACTCGCGCGAGATACGTGCAAGTGTGACTCCAGCCTAAGAGAGACCAGGCTGCCTGTCGGACTCTGCCATAGAAGTAATCTGTGGGTGCGGAAGCGGACAGCGCATTACAATACTATAGCACTGCTTTGTCTGGTGGGTTTACCGTGACTGAGTAGGGTTTGGTTATCATTTATTAGAAAGAGCGTCCGATAATGCTTCATTTCCACGATCAGTCATCCACAGCTGTCCCCAGTGATACCCCGCAGTACCATCTGTCAGCAATGATTATCCATGTATCTGCATGTGGCTTCTATGGAATAAACCAATATCCTATCTACAAGGTATAAAACATTTATTGTGAATCAATTCGATAGCATTCTGTGTAGGTTTAGGGTTCCTAAAGTGGTATCATTGAGACTATACTGAGAAAATTAGCATGTTAATGGATATTGGAAAGTTTCGACAAGGCTCTAATTTTGTTTGGCTTCTTTTCTGTAAAATTGTTTGGATTATGAATGTGTTAGAAGTTAGAAAATGCAGAGAAATATAACCTTTCATTACTAGCGGCCAAGGTCTTGGAAGACTTAATAGATCTGTTTGTTTATCCGCATTAGAACCTGTGATGTTTCGAAGGTGATTCAGATTAGATAACGCATAAAAGTAGTGAAATTCATTATCGCGTTTCCTAAATCCCGACATCTGCAATTTAAAGTCAAAGATTCACCTACAAACAAGACACATAAATTAGGCATCTTAGCCTCCATACAGTCCGGAAACCAATTTCTACATACCATGTTTTTTAGGAACCGTTCACACATCTGCGTGTCCGGTACGTGTGACGTCCGTTTTCACACACATCGGAGACATGGACTCACATAGACCCATTAAAATCGATCGGCTTGGTCACACATCCGTGTTTTGACATAGACCATGTGTCCGTGTGGAATACACGCGTGTCTATGCTCCACACGGCGACATGTCCGTCTTCTGTCAACAGCACGGGTGTCACAAGGACCACACACTGATGTGATCCTGTCACAGACGACTCCCTGCTGTTTTGAGACCAGTGACAGCCTAAGGACTGAAGACTCCCATCTCCATCAAGACTCCTCATTTAAATAAAGGTTTTCCTTTTCTTTGGTGTCTCATGAGTTAATTTCAGGTTTGGTTGATAGCAGCTCATAGCAGGGCAGGTCAGCTGTAGCTGCTTTGAGCCCTCGCCCATTTAAATTTAAATAGTGGAGTTTTCCCAGCAGTCTTTGCTGATGTTAGAATTCATTCTACTCTGGCCATCCTGGTGGAAGGAGCTGCTGGGGAATTTTCCTGTGCCCATCCATCTGCTACTTTGGAGTCCGTCTACAGCCATGGTGTTTGTATCCTTCTGTTTATCCCGTGTCTTTCCTTAGCCTCCGTGTTTGTTAGTGCAGTGGTGGGACTAGTGTCTTCCACCAGTCATCTCCCTAACCAGGGTGTTTGGCAGGGCTAGAGAGGGATTAGGTATCCGGCTCGGTGACGGGTTGAAACACGTCATAGGGATGCTAGGAAGCTCAGGTAACAGCTTGATGTGAGTTCAGGAGGTATTCCCTCACCCCTGTCCCTAACCATAGGACCCATCATTGTTAAAGTGTCCCCAGTGTCCCCTCTTTGTTTGTGGTGTTTATTGTAGTGCGTCAGGAACCGTTGGTCTGAACGCATAAGTCACGCGGTACATACGGACATCTCCTATTACATGTGTGACATCAATTTGTCACGTACTGGAGAAAACACAGGTCACATAAAAGTAAAGAATTTGTATACTTACCTGTCACCAGCGCTGCTGTCTCTGCCTCTGCTGTTACTTCCGGGCCCACTCATCATGCCTCATGAATATTCACTGCACTCACCATGGACCTGGAAGTAACAGCAGGGTCAAAGACTGGTAAATATACAAGTTTATGCTGTCCATGTGCTATCTGGATGTCGCAGCTAGCACAGGGACAGCACACATAGAACACACACACGCACCTTCACCATAGACCGTTCAAAACATTTCTGTTTTGCACGTATGTGAGAAAGAGGCCTTAGGGCCGCTTTACACGCTGCAACATCGGTAGCATTTGCTGGCGATGTCGAGCGCTATAGCACCCGCCCCCGTCGCACGGCCGATATGTGGTGATCGCTGCCGTAGTGAACATTATCGCTACAGCAGCGTCACACGCACTTACCTGCTCTGCGACGTTGCTGTGACCGGCGAACCGCCTCCTTTCTAAGGGGGAGGTTCGTTTAGCGTCACAGCGACGTCACAGCAGTGTCACTGAACCGCCGCCCAATAGAAGCGGAGGGGCGGAGATGAGCGGGATGTAACATCCCACCCACCTCCTTCCTTCCTCATTGCCGGCGGCTGCAGGTAAGGTGAGGTTCCTCACTCCTGCGGTGTCACACATAACGATGTGTGGTGCTGCCAGAACGACGAACTACAACGCTTGCTGCAGCAGCAACAATAATTGAGATTAGGGGAGGATGTCACTGATTAGGGATTTTGAACGTTTTTGCGACGATTCAAAATCGCTCATAGTTGTCACACGCAACGACATCGCTAATGCAGCGGGATGTGCGTCACAAACTTCGTGACCCCAACTACATCGCTTTAGCGATGTCGCAGCGTGTAAAGCACCCCTTAGGCTGTGTTTACACACAGTGGCCGCAAATCAGCAGTCTTGAGCCACTGTGATCTTATAATTGACTCTTTACACATTAATTTCATAGTTACATAGTTACTAAGGTTCAAAAAAGACATAGGTCCATCTAGTTCAACCTTCCTCCACCAGTTCTACATTTTGTCCCTAAGTCACTTTAACCAACAATGTTGTGTAGTGAGGAAATCCTCCAGCCCTGATATAAAGCTGTTATAGTATCTGCCATTACTACCTCTTGTGGTCGGCATTCCACAGTCTGACTGCTCTAACTGTAAAGAACCCTTTCCTATTTAGCTGTCGGAATCGCTTTTCTTCCACTCGCAGTGAGTGCCCCCTGGTCCTTAGTATTGTCTTTGGAAGAAATAAGTCATGTGCCAGTCCTTTATATTGACCACACATGTATTTATACATATAAATGAGATCTCCTCTGAGACGTCTTTTTTCTAAGCTAAACATATCTAACTTTTTCAACCTGTCATCATATGGGAGGCCTTCCATTCCTCATCATACGGGCGGCCTCCATTACTCATCCTACGGGCGGCCTCCATTACTCATCATACGGGCGGCCTCCATTACTCATCATACGGGCGGCCTCCATTACTCATCATACGGGCGGCCTCCATTCCTTGTAATAATCTGGTTGCCCGCCTTTGAACTGACTCTAACTTCTGAATGTCCTTTTTAAAATGTGGAGTCCAAAACTGAATCCCATATTCCAGATGTGGCCTTACAAGTGATTTATAGAGGGGTAACAATACGTTGGGATCACGGGATCTAATCTCTCTTTTTATACACCCTAGAATCTTGTTTGCTTTTGCAGCTGCTGCTTGACATTGAGTGCTGCTGCTCAGCTTATTTGTAATGAGAATACCCAAGTCCTTCTCCTGTTCTGTAGTCCCGAGTTTACTTCCATTTAATGTATATGCAGCTATAGGATTACTCCGTCCTAGGTGCATTACTTTACATTCATCAACATTAAATCTCATTTGCCAAGTATCTGCCCATTCTGACATCTTATCCAGATCTTTTTGTAATATTGTACTATCCAGGTCAGGTTTTAATATCCTACATAGTTTGGTGTCATCAGCAAAGACTGACACTGTACTATCAATCCCATCCACAAGGTCATTAATAAAGAGATTAAAAAGAATCGGTCCTAGCACAGATCCCTGCGGCACCCCACTGCTGACTATAGCCCATTTAGAGAATGTACCATTTATGACTACTCTTTGTTTCCTATCTTTTAGCCAATTCCTTACCCAGTTGCATATAGTTTCCCCTAGTCCTTGCTTCTGGAGCTTTAGTATAAGGCTATTATGTGGTACAGTATCAAATACCTTTGCAAAGTCCAAATAAATCCCATCAGCTGCATTACCAAAATCCAGGTTTGAACTTACCCCCTCATAGAACCCCAACAGGTTGGTTAGACACGACTTATCTTTCATGAATCCATGCTGTTTGTCAGTTATCATATTATTTTCTGCAATATATTTTTGCATGTCATCCCATAAAATGCCCTCAAGAACTTTGCATACTACTGATGTCAGGCTTACTGGACGGTAGTTGCCTGGATCTACCCTCTTACCTTTCTTAAATATCGGTACCACATCAGCAATCCTCCAATCCTGAGGCACCAACCCTTTTACAAGTGAGTCTAAAAAGATGAGATTCAGTGGTCTGTCAATTACGGAGCTCAGTTCCCTCAATATTCGTGGATGAATGCCATCTGGCCCTGGGGATTTGTCAATGTTTAATTTACTCAGACGCAGGCGTACTTCTTCTTGTGTTAAATTAATTATATCGGGTGGTGAACTTTGATTTTTCACTTGTTGAATGATCCTTGGTGAACACAGATGAGAAATGCCTATTTAATATCTCAGTTTTTTGTTTGTCCTCTAACTAACTTGTTATTATATTTTAAGGGGCCAATACTATCATAATAATTTCATTTTGTAAGTAAACAACTGTTTTCTTTGCAAAACTGTGCCATCCTTCATAATGGTGAATGAGAAGGAGGCTCCTGGCCTCCTTTATGGACCTCTCTGGTATAACCTGCATGTACGGTAAAGCTCCTCATACACTTTACTCAGCTGTCAGCCTGTCGGGTATTCACTTGAGCCCAATTTTTAGGAAAGGTTAATCAGAATCCCAAAACACATTGCAGAACAGTCCCTTAGACCCGCAACACACATCCATTTAATTTGTACGTGTGCGGTACGTATTTGCACGTACCAGAGACACGTACACACGGAGACCCATGTTATTCAATGGTAGATGGCACACACACGTAAAATCACACAGAACGTGTGTCCGTGTGATAAGTACGTGTGTGCGCTTTTCTACACGGACGACATGTCCGTTTTTGGCCGGCAGCACGCAGGCACGGACCCGCTTTAGTCTATGGGTCCGTGCATGCACGTACCGCACACGGAGTATGTCCGTGTTCAGCACGTTTAGTGCGTGTGTTTTTACACTAGCGATCTTATTTTTTGTTTTTTTTAAATGAAATTCAGTATACTTACCTTTTTTTCTGCTGTTCTCAGTCATACTTACATTGGCGCTCGGTTTTTTTCTTCTCCCGGCTCATACCGCTCCCCGATCACCAGCGCGGCGAGGAACAGCTGTGCAGAGAATACGCGGCAACAATTACTTTGAATATGCCGGCCGCTCATTAATCAATCTTGTATTCCCTGCTTTCCCCACCCACAGACGCCTGTGATTGGTTGCAGTCAGACACGCCCCCCACGCTGAGTGACAACTGTCTCACTGCACCCAATCACTGCAGCCGGTGGGCGTGTCTATACTGTGCAGTAAAATAATATATAATAATAGCGCGATCAGCTGTATTCAGCTTTGGCCGCGAGCAACCTCAGTGACAGCTCAGCTGATTGCGCTATTCCCTTCATTAGCTGCGTGGAGCTGACAGGAGCGGCGGTGTCTTCTGCAGCTCCGGTCACCTTCATGCAGCAGAGCTGGAAGCGACGCTGGACCATCCTGGAGTACGCCGGACATGGATGGCTTTTTCGGGCTTATTAAAGTGGTGAACCAGGGTATATGTTTGTTTGTTTTTTTCTAATAAAGGATTTTTCGGGTGTGTGTGTTTAACTGTCACTTACAGATTAATCATGGAAGGAATCTCGGGGAGACGCCTGACATGATTAATCTAGGACTTATTGGCAGCTATGGGCTGCCATTAACTCCTTATTACCCCGATTTGCCAACGCACCAGGGCAAATCGGGAAGAGCCGGGTACAGTCCCAGAACTGTCGCATATAATGTATGCGGCAATTCTGGGCGGCTGCTGATTGATATTGTTAGGCTGGGGGGCTCCCCATAACGTGGAGCTCCCCATCCTGAGAATACCAGCCTTCAGCCGTATGGCTTTATCTGGCTGGTATTAAAATTGGGGGGGACCGCACGCCGTTTGTTTAAATTATTTATTTATTTTACTGCACAGTATAGACACGCCCACCGGCTGCTGTGATTGGGTGCAGTGAGACAGCTGTCACTCAGGGGCGTGTCTGAGTGCAGCCAATCACAGGCGCCTGTGGGTGGGGAAAGCAGGGAATACGAGATTGATTAATGAGCGGCCGGCATATTCAAAGTAATTGTTGCCGCGTATTCTCTGCACAGCTGTTCCTCGTCGCGCTGGTGATTGGGGAGCGGTAAGTATGAGAGAGGGCTGCTCACATCAGTCACTCGGGGGATTAGCGGTCACTGGTGAATCCTTCACAGGTGACCGCTAATCAGTACGCGGCACACAGACAGAGCTGCGGCATGACAATGAAGTCGGGTGAAGTTCACCCGAGTTCATTCTCATCGCGCAACTCTGTCTGCTGTCAGCCGACATGTATCAACGACATTGTGCAACACACAAACGGACATTCCACACGGACATTCCACGTACACATACACGGGCATTTTACACACAAACACGGACATTTTACACGTACACACGGCTCGCATACGCCATCACACGGATGCCATACGTACCGGAGAAACGCCCCAAAAATACGGAACACGGACCCGAAAAACGGACCGTGTCATATGGACGTTTTTTTTGCGGAAGTGTGTTTTAGGCCTAAGGCAACTGGCTGCAGCAGGAGCCTCCCCCCTCTGCTTGCTTCTACAGCAGAACAAGAGATGACAATAATTCCTACAGACAAGAATGTCCACTGAGTCTTTCATTTACAATAAAGTATTTCTATTGGGTGATATATAGCCCAATGGCTTTAAATTGGGTTTGAGACCCCTGAAAGAACCACAAAAATGAAGTGTGAACAAAGCCTTGGAGTATGTTCACATTTGGCAATTTTGCCGCTTTTTGCTGCATATTTTATGTTGTGTTTTACATGACTATATTACAAAAATATCATGCACACGCTTGGTTCCTGCTTTTTTTCCTTATGTTTTTTTGAGCTGTGGGACGGTTTTGTTTGTTTTTTAGTCTGCAGCATTTCAATTCTTTCAGTTTTCTAAGAAATAATAAAAAAAATGCAAGTAAATATGCATGAAAAAGGCCACAAAAAAGCAACAAAAATACACGCATTCCTGCTATTACAATGGTTTTTACCGCAGGAAAAAAAAAAATAAAAAGAAGCAAAAACAACAAGTGTAAACAATACCCTAAGAGCCAGATTGAGGACGGTGAGTAGGGTGAGAGGAGACGAGGACGGTGAGTAGGGTGAGAGGAGACGAGGACGGTGAGTAGGGTGAGAGGAGACGAGGACGGTGAGTAGGGTGAGAGGAGACGAGGACGGTGAGTAGGGTGAGAGGAGACGAGGACGGTGAGTAGGGTGAGAGGAGACGTGGCCGAGCCGCTGATACGCGAAGAGAATATTTATAAATATACTTTTCTGATTTAATTAAAATATGAGACAAAATAGGATCAAAGGAAAGGAGGGGATTAATGTAGTAAGGGACGGGATATTTTGATTTTTTTTTCTCATCTTCCTTCGAGCTTTTGGAGTTTACTTTTAAGTTTTCCTGGCACATGTAGATTATTACAGCATGACCTCCCTGGTAGTTAATAGCCTGGAAAGGTTACACTTCATAGTACTATACTGTGCATGTGACTGTCACTCAAAAGTGGAAAGTGATGGACAGTTGCAATTAAAACGACAGCGTAGATATTCACTAATGAAGCTATCACACAGCAAAAGCCTGTGCGGGGGTCCAGACCGACGCTAATAGTGCAGCACATCGGATGTTTACAAATTATTAATGACACAATAGCATATGTAAATTAGAAGCTGTTACAATTTTTTTTAATAAATTGGATTCCGACAAACTCCAATTCAGAAACACTGTGATTCTTTTAATTAATAAATATGTAAAATAGTTCAAGAGGTCTACATCACATCTAACAAACAGATGCTCCGATGGATTCCATTGTTTCCTACAAAATTTGCATAACAACAACTCTAAGTTTTGGAGGTTTTCTGCCGCTGAGGCACCAATTAGTGATGAGCGGGCACTACCATGCTCGGGTGCTCAGTACTCGTAACTAGTGATGAGTGAGCACTACCATGCTCAGGTGCTCAGTACTGGTAACTAGTGATGAGCGGGCACTACCATGCTCGGGTGCTCAGTACTCGTAATTAGTGATGAGCGGGCACTACCATGCTCGGGTGCTCAGTACTCGTAATTAGTGATGAGCGGGCACTACCATGCTCGGGTGCTCAGTACATGTAACTAGTGATGAGCGAGCACTACCATGCTCGGGTGCTCAGTACTGGTAACTAGTGATGAGCGGGCACTACCATGCTCGGGTGCTCAGTACTCGTAATTAGTGATGAGTGAGCACTACCATGCTCAGGTGCTCGTAACTAGTGATGAGCGGGCACTACCATGCTCGGGTACTCAGTACTGGTAACTAGTGATGAGCGGGCACTACCATGCTCAGGTACTCAGTACTGGTAACTAGTGATGAGCGGGCACTACCATGCTCAGGTGCTCAGTACTCGTAACTAGTGATGAGCGGACACTACCATGCTCAGGTGCTCAGTACTCGTAACTAGTGATGAGCGGACACTACCATGCTCAGGTGCTCAGTACTCGTAACTAGTGATGAGCGGGCACTACCATGCTCAGGTGCTCAGTACTCGTAACTAGTGATGAGCGGGCACTACCATGCTCAGGTGCTCAGTAATGGTAACTAGTGATGAGCGGGCACTACCATGCTCGGGTGCTCAGTACTCGTAACTAGTGATGAGCGGGCACTACCATGCTCGGGTGCTCAGTACTGGTAACTAGTGATGAGCGGGCACTACCATGCTCGGGTGCTCAATACTGGTAACTAGTGATGAGCGGACACTACCATGCTCTGGTGCTCTGTACTGGTAACTAGTGATGAGCGGGCACTACCATGCTCGGGTGCTCTGTACTCGTAACTAGTGATGAGCGGGCACTACCATGCTCAGGTGCTCTGTACTGGTAACTAGTGATGAGCGGGCACTACCATGCTCAGGTGCTCTGTACTGGTAACTAGTGATGAGCGGGCACTACCATGCTCAGGTGCTCTGTACTGGTAACTAGTGATGAGCGGGCACTACCATGCTCGGGTGCTCTGTACTCGTAACTAGTGATGAGCGGGCACTACCATGCTCGGGTGCTAAGTACTGGTAACTAGTGATGAGCGGGCACTACCATGCTCGGGTGCTCAGTACTGGTAACTAGTGATGAGCGGGCACTACCATGCTCAGGTGCTCAGTACTCGTAACTAGTGATGAGTGGGCACTACCATGCTCAGGTGCTCTGTACTGGTAACTAGTGATGAGCGGGCACTACCATGCTCAGGTGCTCAGTACTCGTAACTAGTGATGAGTGGGCACTACCATGCTCAGGTGCTCTGTACTGGTAACTAGTGATGAGTGGGCACTACCATGCTCAGGTGCTCAGTACTCGTAACTAGTGATGAGTGGGCACTACGATCTCCAGAGTCACTGGGCAAGTCTCTTTAGTAATGTGTAAGCTCTTATGGCTGGTTGGTTCTTCTCTTTCTCTCTCTCTCTCTCTCATAGAGTGTAAGCTCTTTTGGTCAGCAGGGTCATCCCCATCTCTCCTGTGGAGTGTAAGCTTTTGTAGTGATTGGCGTGCTCTATCTCTCTCCTATAGATTGTAAGCTCTTAGGATCAGCGGAGTCCTCTCTCTCTCCTGTAGAGTGTAAGCTCTTATGGTCAGTGGGGTCCTCTCTCTTTCTCTTCTGTAGAGTGTAAGTTCTTATGGTAAGTGGAGTCCTCTCTCCTGTAGAGTGTAAGCTCTTATGATCAGTGGAGTCCTTTCTCTCTTTCTTGTAGAGTGTAAGCTCTTATGATCAGCAGGATCCTCTCTCTCCTGTAGAGTGTAAGCTCTTATGATCAGCAGGGTCCTTTCTCTCCTGTAGAGTGTAAGCTCTTATGATCAGCAGGGTCCTCTCGCTCCTGTAGAGTGTAAGCTCTTATGGTCAGTGGGGTCCTCTCTCCTGTAGACTGTAAGCTCTTATGATCAGTTGGGTCCTCTCTCTCCTGTAGAGTGTAAGCTCTTATGATCAGCAGGGTCCTTTCTCTCCTGTAGAGTGTAAGCTCTTATGATCAGTTGGGTCCTCTCGCTCCTGTAGAGTGTAAGCTCTTATGGTCAGTGGGGTCCTCTCTCCTGTAGACTGTAAGCTCTTATGATCAGTTGGGTCCTCTCTCTCCTGTAGAGTGTAAGCTCTTATCGTCAGTGGGGTTCTCTCTCTCCTGTAGAGTGTAAGATCTTATGATCAGCAGGGTCCTTTCTCTCCTGTAGAGTGTAAGCTCTTATGGTCAGTGGGGTCCTCTCTCCTGTAGACTGTAAGCTCTTATGATCAGTTGGGTCCTCTCTCTCCTGTAGAGTGTAAGCTCTTATGATCAGCAGGGTCCTTTCTCTCCTGTAGAGTGTAAGCTCTTATGATCAGCAGGGTCCTTTCTCTCCTGTAGAGTGTAAGCTCTTATGATCAGCAGGGTCCTCTCTCTCCTGTAGAGTGTAAGCTCTTATGATCAGCAGGGTCTTCTCTCTCTTTCTTTCTTCTTTGCCTCGTGTATTTTCCAAGCATTTACAATCTTTCTAGCCTTGATATTTGGTTAAATTTACTTGTCATAAATTGTATTTTTGGAGTTAATTGGTAAAGCCGACATATTCCATTTCCAAAACATCCATTCATCTCTACTTTTGACCATATTTTTTGTATGGGCCATGCACAGTATCTACTTATACCAGTTAATCTTGTCCCCCTTAGACTCAAGACTAAAGAAATGTAATCTCCTCCTAGCTAGGCTCCTGCTTGCCTCTTATGTTTTGTTGCTTTTCTTTGTATTTTTCCCGTCCTGCTTTAGCTCGTGTGTCGGGAATCCGGTGAAGCGGTCCATTGATGGCTTCACTACCAGCGAAAACTGAGTCATGAAATAGCAGATTCTGCAACAAAATCTCCTATTTATTCTTAATATTAATATTCTAAAGTCGTCTACTGCAACTTTTTGCAACTTTTTGCAACTAATTATTTCACAATGCAAAAGCAAAACCTCAGATGCCCCTGCTCATCGCTCAGAGCTGAAGCGGCTGATGATATAGATCAATACAATGCACTTAGCTATCTTAGTGATAGAACATGACTGGAGATGCTGCATCTCACATACCGTACAAATACAAATTGACTGGAAGAACAGATATACATACGTCTAGCGGATCGGATTCAGAATCTACAATTGGCACGCTGTGACATTGTAGCATAAAATGATTGCACACTTTTACATTTTCAAAAAGGTAAATGCATATTGTTAATGGTTATCAATTTCGAGAACATCTTCGATGCAGAACAGGCAACGCAATAACTCTGCTTTATGTTATAGTAGTTTGCATTTTAAACAAAAGCAATCTGCTTCTCATTTATATAGGCTTATTTTACAATGATGCTATTAATTCTTCGGGTTCTAGTTTGTCAACTTGCAGAGGACGGGTACCCGAACTGTCACGAGTGTCTCCCAACATTAGGAGACTTGTGACAGGTTTGGGACCGGAGTCTCACATTGATAGTGAAACTTTGGATTTTTAATGTGATTTGCTTTATTTTGGTGCAGCAAAGCTAGCAGCTCCTGGTTAGTTCTCCTCAGGTGCTCCACTCCCGTTGCCTTTAAATAGTCACATAATTCATCACCTGATCTCGGTAATAGAAATAGTTCTGTTTCTGACCACCTTAGAGGGAGGAAGCTGCTGGTGGTTCTTTGCTGGAGCTTTTGCGGTGCAACTCTTTGGAGCCATGTTGTCTGCAGCCTTGGCTGCAGCAGTGAAGTTTGTTGATATATCCTTTTTTCTATGTATATCTGTCTGTCCTCCTTCCCCTGTGTATTGTTAGTGGTGACATCTAGTGTATGCACCAGTCTTGTCACTATACAAGGTGAATAGAGGGACAGTAAGGGACTAGGCATGTCATGGTGATGAAGGGAAGAACTTGTATAGGGATGTTAGGGCAGCTTAGTGAGCAGACACAGGTGAGTGTCAGGAAATATCCCATCCCATGTTCTACAATTACCTTGTGAGACTCTGGATTTTGAAATGTGATTTGATTTCTTTTGGCTGGCAGTGCAAGCGTTAATATAATTTTCTTTGCTAGCCGCTCTAGGTTAGTTCTCCTCAAGTGTAGCAATTTTGTAATCATTCCATTTCCTTTAAATAGTCACATAATCCATCACCTGATGTTGGTAATAGAATTAATTTTATTTCTGACAACCTTAGAGGGAGTAAGTTACTTTTTGGAGCTGTTTTGTCTGCAGCCTTGGTTTCTGGCTGCAGCAGCAAAGTTCATTGATATATCCTTTTGTCTTTGTCCATCTGCCTGTCCTCCTTCCCCTGTGTATCGTTAGTGGTGACATTTAGTGTATGAGCCAAGGGGAAGAACTTGTATAGGGCTGTTAGGGCAGACTAGTGACCAGACACAGGTTAGCATCACGAGTTATGCCATCTCATGCTCCACCATTACCTTTTGAGACTTTGGATTTTGAAATGTGATTTGCTTTCTTTTGGCATAGCAGTTATTTTCTTTGCTAACTGCTCCGGGTTAGTTCTCCTCAAGTGTAGCTGTTTTGTGACCACTCCTATTTCCTTTAAATAGTCACATGATCCATTATCTGATGTCGGTAGTAGAATTAATTCTGTTTCTGACCACCTTAGATGGAGGAAGTGCTCCAGGAGCTGCTGGTGATCCTTTGTTCCAGCTTTTTCAGTGCTACTCTTTGGAGCCATGTTGTCTGCAGCCTTGGTATCTGGCTGCAACATTGACATTCATTGGTATATCCTTTTGTCTATGTCCATCTGTCTGTCCTCCATACCCTGTGTTGTATTGTTAGTAGTGACATCTAGTGTATGCGCCGGCCTTGTCACTATATAGGGTGAATAGATGCACAGTGACGGACTAGGCATGTGATAGTGACGAGGGGAAGAACTTGTATAGGGATGTTAGGGCTGCTTACGAACCAGACACAGGTTAGTGTTAGGAGGTATCGCATCCCATGCTCAACAGTCAGGGTCCTCCATTCCATTAAGATCCCTGTTGATTCTCCTGTATTTCGCCATGTGCTGGACAGTTGCTGGTATGCACACATCTGCTACGCCGTGTGTCGAACACTCATCAGTCTGAGCATGACACAAATTTTATGAAGACATTATATGTGTATTAAAATTCATGGTGCCCAAACTATGGGCAATATGAATGCAGATACCGTCTGCTATTGAAGATGGAAGATTTTCCAGAAAAATGTTTGTGTTCCCCATTGACTTCCGTCATGCACGGCACTCAAGTAAAGCCCATCTGAGTCTCCAACCTGCTCATTTCGAGTACCGAGCACCCGAGTATGGTTGTGCTCACTCATCACTAGTTGCAGACCTACCGTAATTCTTATAGATATACAACGGGTGAAATTAGTATTGAACACATCATGCTACGATTACTTACTAAATGGGAAACTGCTGGGGAAATCAGACATGGAAAAAGACTTAGGCATCTTAGTGAATAAGAATCTAAATTGGAGTGCCCAGTGTCAGGCAGCAGCCACCAAAGCAAATAGGGTGATGGGATGCATTAGAAGAGGTCTGGGGGCACGAGATGAAAACATCATTCTCCCTCTGTACAAATCACTAGTCAGACCACACTTGGAGTATTGTGTGCAATTTTGGGCGCCGGTGCTGAAGAAAGACATTACTGAACTTGAAAGGGTTCAGAGGCGGGCTACTAAAATAATAAATGGAATGGGTGCATTACAATACACGGAAAGGTTATCAAAATTAGGTCTATTTACTCTAGAAAAGAGAAGACTTAGGGGAGACCTAATAAATATGTACAAATATATCAGAGGGCCATATAGAGATCTCTCCCATGATCTGTTTGTACCAAGGACTATGACAAGAACAAGGGGGCATTCTTTTCGATTGGAGGAAAGAAAATTCCTACATCAGCATAGAAGAGGGTTCTTCACGGTAAGAGCAGTGAGGCTCTGGAACTCTCTTCCTGAGGAAGTGGTGATGGCCAACTCACTGAATGAATCTAAGAGAGGAATGGATGCATTTCTTGTTAGCAAAAGTATAGAAGGTTATAAATAGCATAATCTTACAGGTAGATAGAAGAGCGACCTAGATTATTAGAGGAATGGGTGGGCTGCAATACCAAGACAGGTTATTAAACTTGGGGTTAGTTAGTTAGGAAAAACAAAGGCTTAGGGGGATCTAATCACAATGTATAAATATATGAGGGGACAGTACAGAGACCTTTCCAAAGATCTCTTTACACCTAGGCCTGCGACTGGAACACGGGGGCATCCGCTACGTCTTGAGGAAAGAATGTTTAATCATAATCACAGATGAGGATTCTTTACTGTACGAGCAGTGAGACTATGGAGCTCTCTGCCGTATGATGTTGTAATGAGGGATTCACTAGTAAAATTTAAGCAGAGCCTGAACGCATTTCTTGAAAAATATAATATTACCAGTTATGTATATTAGATTTTATGACAGGGTGTTGATCCAGGGAACTAGTCTGATTGCCGTATGTGGAGTCAGGAAGGAATTTTTTTCCCCATTGGAGCTTATTTGACACATTGGGGTTTTTTTGCCTTCCTCTGGATCAACATGTTAGGCTACAGGTTGAACTAGATGGACTTAGAGTCTCCCTTCAACCTTAAAAACTATGAAACTATGAAACTATGAAACCAATTTTCTAAGTAAATATATTTCTAAAGGGTCTATTGACATGAAATTCTCACCAGATGCCAGTAACAACCCATCCAATCCACACAGGCAAAGAAATCGAACTATAGATGTCCATAGATGTATTAATGTGTAATAATGAGAAATAAAGTAACAAAAAGGAGACAGTTGCATAGATTTTAGTGCTAAGATATATTGGAGATCAAAATTAGACAACAGCACACAATTTCCTAAATGTTGTGGTCAATGTGGTTTTATGTAATTATGTCCTAACATGAGGAAACTCGCAGGATTTTAATCTTATTTCATGAAATTAATTTATTATAAAGCACATAATAAAAATGTAAATGAGATAAATGAAAAAGAATCAAAAGATCAAAATTGGAGAACACTTTCAGATCCTTGCAAGTTATTGGTGTTAAACTGGCACCTGGTGCTAATTTCCTTAATTATCTGACAAATTCTATTTAACTGACAGCCTAACTTTCCAGTTTGCACTAACTTTACAAATATGGTGTGCCATTCCAAAGTGACTGAAAGCCTCCAGCAACAGGTTGTCCAGATAAAGGCCAAAGGGGTGACCCTATCAGCCACAGCAAGAGAAGCTGGTCGTTCGAAGTCTGTGATTTTGAGAATATTGCATCTTTACAACATCATAAACCTTATCAAGTCCCCTAAGAAGGCTGTTTGCCCTTGAAAGACAAATGCAAGAGAGGACAGGATAATACGGAGACTCTCCATGGGTAATCGTTTCAATACTGCAGCTGTAATTGCTCATCAGTTCAGCACTGAACAGGGTAAGGATCTGTCTCGTTATACAGCGTCATGACATTTAAGAGCATTTGGACTGAAAGCCCACTCTGCAGTGACCAAACCTCTCATTAGCAGAAAAAAAATCACATGGCTAGACTCACCTTTGGTGAGGAGCATGTTGTGTGGACAGAGAAGAAGTGTCCACAGGTCATTTTATTGATGAAAGCAAGTTTAGTTTATTTGGGTCTGATGGGAAACATTATATTCGTCGACAAACTGGGGAAAGACTGAACCCAAAGTGTGTTAAGACGTCAATGAAAGGCGGTGGAGGAAGGGTCATGGTTTGGGGAATGTTTTCTGGATCAGGAGTTGGATGTCTCATACAGCTACATGGCAGAGTGAATGCAAGTATGGATCAGAACCTTCTTCACAGCACGTGGTTCCTTACTTGCATTCATCACTCAATAAACCAGCAATATCCATGCAGGACAATGTCCCCTGTCACACAGCAAAACGAGGAAAGCAGATCCTGAAAACAATGAAATGGCCACAGCCCAGAGTCCTGATCTAAACCCTATAGAAAACCTCTGGAAAATCCTTGGTGACAAAGTTATGGCCAAGAAACCCACAACAGTCAAAGAACTGTGGAAGAGACTGGAGGAAGAGTGGGCCAAAATCCCACCAGAGCAGTGTGAGGGACTAGTGATGTCCTGTGGCCGCAGATGTGCTGAAGTCATTCACAGCTACGGCCGGTGCACGTCCTACTGATTGGGACTGTTGTTACCTGCAGAACATTTACTGCTCATCGGTCTCTACAGTCATTTCAGTTCTCTAATTATCAGCATCACGTTTTGGCAAAATAAAGGTTTTATGTTGATAAACTTTGGATACTTTGTAAAACCCTGTTCTAGAGGCATGGTGCACCCCTTACCCTGTTCTAGTGGCACGGTGCACCCCTTACCCTGCTCTAGTGGCACAGTGCACCCCTTACCCTGTTCTATGGCATGGTGCGCCCCTTACCTTGCTCTAGTGGTATGATGCACCCCTTACCCTGTTCTAGTGGCATGGTGCACCCCTTACCCTGTTCTAGTGGCATGGTGCACCCCTTACCCTGCTCTAGTGGCACAGTGCACCCCTTACCCTGTTCTATGGCATGGTGCGCCCCTTACCTTGCTCTAGTGGTATGATGCACCCCTTACCCTGTTCTAGTGGCATGGTGCGCCCCTTACCCTGCTCTAGTGGCTGTTGTACCCTTTACCCTGCTCTAGTGACTGGTGCACTCCTTACCCTGCTCTAGTGACTGGTGCACCCCCTTACCCTGCTCTAGTGGCTGGTGCACTCCTTACCCTGCTCTAGTGGAATAGTGCACCGCTTACCTTGTTCTAGTGGCATGGTGCACCCCTTACCTTGTTCTAGTGGCATGGTGCACGCCTTACCCTGCTCTAGTGGCATGGTGCGCCCCTTACCCTGTTCTAGAGGCATGGTGCACCCCTTACCCTGCTCTAGTGGCATGGTGCGCCCCTTACCCTGCTCTAGTGGCTGGTGCACTCCTTATCCTGTTCTAGTGGCATGGTGCACCCCTTACCCTGCTCTAGTGGCATGGTGCACCCCTTACCCTGCTCTAGTGGCTGTTGCACCCCTTACCCTGCTCTAGTGGCATGGTGCACCCCTTACCCTGCTCTAGTGGCATGGTGCGCCCCTTACCCTGCTCTAGTGGCTGGTGCACTCCTTATCCTGCTCTAGTGGAATGGTGCGCTCCTTACCCTGTTCTAGTGGCATGGTACGCCCCTTACCCTGCTTTAGTGGCTGGTGCATCCCTTACCCTGCTCTAGTGGCTGGTGCACCCCTTACCCTGCTCTAGTGGCAGGGTGCACCCCTTACCCTGCTCTAGTGGCATGGTGCGCCCCTTCCCCTGCTCTAGTGGCTGGTGCACTCCTTATCCTGCTCTAGTGGAATGGTGCACCCCTTACCCTGCTCTAGTGGCATGGTGCACCCCTTACCCTGCTCTAGTGGCATGGTGCACCCCTTACCCTGCTCTAGTGGCACGGTGCACCAGTTACCCTGCTCTAGTAGAATGGTGCACCCCTTACTCTGTTCTAGTGGCATGGTGCGCTCCTTACCCTGTTCTAGTGGCATGGTGCACCCCTTACCTTGTTCTAGTGGCATGGTGCACCCCTTACCCTACTCTATTGGCATGGTGCACCCCTTACCCTGCTCTAGTGGCATGGTGCACCCCTTACCCTGCTCTAGTGGCATGGTTCACCCCTTACCCTGCTCTAGTGGCATGGTGCACCCCTTACCTTGTTCTAGTGGCATGGTGCACCCCTTACCCTGTTCTAGTGGCATGGTGCGCCCCTTACCCTGTTCTAGTGGCATGGTGCGCCCCTTACCCTGCTCTAGTGGCATGGTGCACACTTTACCCTGCTCTAGTAAATTATAAGGTATAAGGAAGAAAAGAAAGATGATTTCTTTTCCTGAAGAAGGAGATGAGCATGTCTCTGAAACGCGTAGAACTGTGAAATAAAAAAGAAATTTCAATATACCAGCATCTGTGGTCTTTAGCGCGGCATAAACCCATTTTCCTTATACCTTATAATTTACCACGCTTCTACGGGGACACTGCTGGACCACGCGGACACTCACATACGTGCATAAGGGGTTGTTACATAGTTACATAGTTACTTAGGTTGAAAAAAGACCTAGGTCCATCTAGTTCAACCTTCCTCCACCAGTTCTACATTTAGTCACTAAGTCATTTATAACCAACAATGTTTTGTGTAGTGAGGAAATCATCCAGCCCTTTTTTAAAAGCTGTTATAGTATCTGCCATTACTACCTCTTGTGGTCGCATTCCACAGTCTGACCGCTCTAACTGTAAAGAACCCTTTCCTATTTAGGTATCGGAATCGCTTTTCTTCCACTCGCAGTGAGTGCCCCCTGGTCCTTAGTACTGTCTTTGACTTGTGACTGGCACAACCTAATCAGGTGAGTGTACTACTTTTTATTTCTCTAACCCTCATACCGGGTAAGACCCTATTGCGCCTTTCTTTCCCATCTGCAGCAGCTACCCTGTTCTAGTGGCACGGTGCGCCCCTTACCCTGCTCTAGTGGCTGGTGCACCCCTTACCCTGCTCTAGTGGCATGGTGCGCCCCTTACCCTGCTCTAGTGGCATGGTGCGCCCCTTACCCTGCTCTAGTGACACGGTGCACCCCTTACCCTGCTCTAGTGGCTGGTGCACCCCTTACCCTGCTCTAGTGGCATGGTGCACCCCTTACCCTGCTCTAGTGGCATGGTGCACCCCTTACCCTGCTCTAGTGGCATGGTGCACCCCTTACCCTGCTCTAGTGGCATGGTGCACCCCTTACCCTGCTCTAGTGGCATGGTGCACCCCTTACCCTGCTCTAGTGGTATGGTGCACCCCTTACCCTGTTCTAGTGGCATGGTGCACCCCTTACCCTGCTCTAGTGGTATGGTGCACCCCTTACCCTGTTCTAGTGGCATGGTGCACCCCTTACCCTGCTCTAGTGGCATGGTGCACCCCTTACCCTGCTCTAGTGGTATGGTGCACCCCTTACACTGTTCTAGTGGCATGGGGCGCACCTTATCCTGTTCTAGTGGCATGGTGAACCCCTTACCCTGCTCTAGTGGCATGGGGCGCCCCTTACCCTGTTCTAGTGGCATGGCGCACCCCTTACCCTGCTCTAGTGACATGGTGCACCCCTTACCCTGCTCTAGTGGCATGGTGCGCCCCTTACCCTGCTCTAGTGGCATGGTGCACCCCTTACCCTGCTCTAGTGGCATGGTGCACCCCTTACCCTGCTCTAGTGGTATGGTGCACCCCTTACCCTGTTCTAGTGGCATGGTGCACCCCTTACCCTATTCTAGTGGCATGGGGCGCCCCTTACCCTGCTCTAGTGGCATGGTGCGCCCCTTACCCTGCTCTAGTGGCATGGTGCGCCCCTTACCCTGCTCTAGTGGCATGGTGCACCCCTTACCCTGTTCTAGTGGCATGGTGCACCCCTTACCCTGTTCTGGTGGCATGGTGCGCCCCTTACCCTGCTCTAGTGGCATGGTGCACCCCTTACCCTGCTCTAGTGGCATGGTGCACCCCTTACCCTGCTCTAGTGGTATGGTGCACCCCTTACCCTGCTGTAGTGGCATGGTGCGCCCCTTACCCTGCTCTAGTGGTATGGTGCACCCCTTACCCTGCTCTAGTGGCATGGTGCACCCCTTACCCTGCTCTAGTGGCATGGTGCGCCCCTTACCCTGCTCTAGTGGCATGGTGCGCCCCTTACCCTGTTCTTGTGGCATGGTGCACCCCTTACCCTGCTCTAGTGGCATGGTGCACCCCTTACCCTGCTCTAGTGGCATGGTGCACCCCTTACCCTGCTCTAGTGGCATGGTGCGCCCCTTACCCTGCTCTAGTGGCATGGTGCATCCCTTACCCTGTTCTAGTGGCATTGTGCACCCCTTACCCTGCTCTAGTGGCATGGTGCACCCCTTACCCTGTTCTAGTGGCATGGTGCACCCCTTACCCTGCTCTAGTGGCATGGTGCACCCCTTACCCTGCTCTAGTGGCATGGTGCACCCCTTACCCTGTTCTAGTGGCATGGTGGGCCCCTTACCCTGTTCTAGTGGCATGGTGCGCCCCTTACCCTGCTCTAGTGGCATGGTGCACCCCTTACCCTGCTCTAGTGGCATGGTGCACCCCTTACCCTGTTCTAGTGGCATGGTGCGCCCCTTACCCTGTTCTAGTGGCATGGTGCACCCCTTACCCTGCTCTAGTGGCATGGTGCACACTTTACCCTGCTCTAATAAATTATAAGGTATAAGGAAGAAAAGAAAGATGATTTCTTTTCCTGAAGAAGGAGATGAGCATGTCTCTGAAACGCGTAGAACTGTGAAATAAAAAAGAAATTTCAATATACCAGCATCTGTGGTCTTTAGCGCGGCATAAACCCATTTTCCTTATACCTTATAATTTACCACGCTTCTACGGGGACACTGCTGGACCACGCGGACACTCACATACGTGCATAAGGGGTTGTTACATAGTTACATAGTTACTTAGGTTGAAAAAAGACCTAGGTCCATCTAGTTCCCCCTTCCTCCACCAGTTCTACATTTAGTCACTAAGTCATTTATAACCAACAATGTTTTGTGTAGTGAGGAAATCATCCAGCCCTTTTTTAAAAGCTGTTATAGTATCTGCCATTACTACCTCTTGTGGTCGCATTCCACAGTCTGACCGCTCTAACTGTAAAGAACCCTTTCCTATTTAGCTGTTGGAATCGCTTTTCTTCCACTCGCAGTGAGTGCCCCCTGGTCCTTAGTACTGTCTTTGACTTGTGACTGGCACAACCTAATCAGGTGAGTGTACTACTTTTTATTTCTCTAACCCTCATACCGGGTAAGACCCTATTGCGCCTTTCTTTCCCATCTGCAGCAGCTACCCTGTTCTAGTGGCACGGTGCGCCCCTTACCCTGCTCTAGTGGCTGGTGCACCCCTTACCCTGCTCTAGTGGCATGGTGCGCCCCTTACCCTGCTCTAGTGGCATGGTGCGCCCCTTACCCTGCTCTAGTGACACGGTGCACCCCTTACCCTGCTCTAGTGGCTGGTGCACCCCTTACCCTGCTCTAGTGGCATGGTGCACCCCTTACCCTGCTCTAGTGGCATGGTGCACCCCTTACCCTGCTCTAGTGGCATGGTGCACCCCTTACCCTGTTCTAGTGGCACGGTGCGCCCCTTACCCTGCTCTAGTGGCTGGTGCACCCCTTACCCTGCTCTAGTGGCATGGTGCGCCCCTTACCCTGCTCTAGTGGCATGGTGCGCCCCTTACCCTGCTCTAGTGACACGGTGCACCCCTTACCCTGCTCTAGTGGCTGGTGCACCCCTTACCCTGCTCTAGTGGCATGGTGCACCCCTTACCCTGCTCTAGTGGCATGGTGCACACCATACCCTGCTCTAGTGGCATGGTGCACCCCTTACCCTGCTCTAGTGGTATGGTGCACCCCTTACCCTGTTCTAGTGGCATGGTGCACCCCTTACCCTGCTCTAGTGGTATGGTGCACCCCTTACCCTGTTCTAGTGGCATGGTGCACCCCTTACCCTGCTCTAGTGGCATGGTGCACCCCTTACCCTGCTCTAGTGGTACGGTGCACCCCTTACCCTGCTCTAGTGGCATGGTGCACCCCTTACACTGTTCTAGTGGCATGGGGCGCACCTTATCCTGTTCTAGTGGCATGGTGCACCCCTTACCCTGCTCTAGTGGCATGGGGCGCCCCTTACCCTGTTCTAGTGGCATGGCGCACCCCTTACCCTGCTCTAGTGACATGGTGCACCCTTTACCCTTCTCTAGTGGCATGGTGCGCCCCTTACCCTGCTCTAGTGGCATGGTGCACCCCTTACCCTGCTCTAGTGGCATGGTGCACCCCTTACCCTGCTCTAGTGGTATGGTGCACCCCTTACCCTGTTCTAGTGGCATGGTGCACCCCTTACCCTATTCTAGTGGCATGGGGCGCCCCTTACCCTGTTCTAGTGGCATGGTGCGCCCCTTACCCTGCTCTAGTGGCATGGTGCACCCCTTACCCTGTTCTAGTGGCATGGTGCACCCCTTACCCTGTTCTGGTGGCATGGTGCGCCCCTTACCCTGCTCTAGTTGCATGGTGCACCCCTTACCCTGCTCTAGTGGCATGGTGCACCCCTTACCCTGCTCTAGTGGTATGGTGCACCCCTTACCCTGCTGTAGTGGCATGGTGCGCCCCTTACCCTGCTCTAGTGGCATGGTGCACCCCTTACCCTGCTCTAGTGGCATGGTGCACCCCTTACCCTGCTCTAGTGGCATGGTGCACCCCATACCCTGCTCTAGTGGCATGGTGCACCCCTTACCCTGCCCTAGTGGTATGGTGCACCCCTTACCCTGTTCTAGTGGCATGGTGCACCCCTTACCCTGCTCTAGTGGTATGGTGCACCCCTTACCCTGTTCTAGTGGCATGGTGCACTCCTTACCCTATTCTAGTGGCATGGGGCGCCCCTTACCCTGTTCTAGTGGCATGGTGCACCCCTTACCCTGCTCTAGTGGCAAGGTGCGCCCCTTACCCTGCTCTAATGGCATGGTGCACCCCTTACCCTGCTCTAGTGGCATGGTGCGCCCCTTACCCTGCTCTAGTGGCATGGTGCACCCCTTACCCTGTTCTAGTGGCATGGTGCACCCCTTACCCTGTTCTGGTGGCATGGTGCGCCCCTTACCCTGCTCTAGTGGCATGGTGCACCCCTTACCCTGCTCTAGTGGTATGGTGCACCCCTTACCCTGTTCTAGTGGCATGGTGCACCCCTTACCCTGCTCTAGTAATATGGTGCACCCCTTACCCTGTTCTAGTGGCATGGTGCACCCCTTACCCTGCTCTAGTGGCATGGTGCACCCCTTACCCTGCTCTAGTGGTATGGTGCACCCCTTACACTGTTCTAGTGGCATGGGGCGCACCTTATCCTTTTCTAGTGGCATGGTGCACCCCTTACCCTGCTCTAGTGGCATGGGGCGCCCCTTACCCTGTTCTAGTGGCATGGCGCACCCCTTACCCTGCTCTAGTGACATGGTGCACCCCTTACCCTGCTCTAGTGGCATGGTGCACCCCTTACCCTGCTCTAGTGGCATGGTGCACCCCTTACCCTGCTCTAGTGGCATGGTGCACCCCTTACCCTGCTCTAGTGGTATGGTGCACCCCTTACCCTGCTGTAGTTGCATGGTGCGCCCCTTACCTTGCTCTAGTGGCATGGTGCGCCCCTTACCCTGCTCTAGTGGCATGGTGCACCCCTTACCCTGTTCTAGTGGCATGGTGCATCCCTTACCCTGTTCTGGTGGCATGGTGCGCCCCTTACCCTGCTCTAGTGGCATGGTGCACCCCTTACCCTGCTCTAGTGGTATGGTGCACCCCTTACCCTGTTCTAGTGGCATGGTGCACCCCTTACCCTGCTCTAGTGGTATGGTGCACCCCTTACCCTGTTCTAGTGGCATGGTGCACCCCTTACCCTGCTCTAGTGGCATGGTGCACCCCTTACCCTGCTCTAGTGGTATGGTGCACCCCTTACACTGTTCTAGTGGCATGGGGCGCACCTTATCCTGTTCTAGTGGCATGGGGCACCCCTTACCCTGCTCTAGTGGCATGGGGCGCCCCTTACCCTGTTCTAGTGGCATGGCGCACCCCTTACCCTGCTCTAGTGACATGGTGCACCCCTTACCCTGCTCTAGTGGCATGGTGCGCCCCTTACCCTGCTCTAGTGGCATGGTGCACCCCTTACCCTGCTCTAGTGGTATGGTGCACCCCTTACCCTGTTCTAGTGGCATGGTGCACCCCTTACCCTATTCTAGTGGCATGGGGCGCCCCTTACCCTGTTCTAGTGGCATGGTGCACCCCTTACCCTGCTCTAGTGGCATGGGGCGTCCCTTACCCTGTTCTAGTGGCATGGTGCACCCCTTACCCTGCTCTAGTGGCATGGGGCGCCCCTTACCCTGTTCTAGTGGCATGGTGCACCCCTTACCCTGCTCTAGTGGCATGGGGCGCCCCTTACCCTGTTCTAGTGGTATGGTGCACCCCTTACCCTGCTGTAGTTGCATGGTGCGCCCCTTACCCTGCTCTAGTGGCATGGTGCGCCCCTTACCCTGCTCTAGTGGCATGGTGCACCCCTTACCCTGCTCTAGTGGCATGGTGCGCCCCTTACCCTGTTCTAGTGGCATGGTGCACCCCTTACCCTGCTCTAGTGGCATGGTGCACCCCTTACCCTGCTCTAGTGGCATGGTGCGCCCCTTACCCTGTTCTAGTGGCATGGTGCACCCCTTACCCTGCTCTAGTGGCATGGTGTGCCCCTTACCCTGTTCTAGTGGCATGGTGCACCCCTTACCCTGCTCTAGTGGCATGGTGCACCCCTTACCCTGCTCTAGTGGCATGGTGCACCCCTTACCCTGCTCTAGTGGCATGGTGTGCCCCTTACCCTGTTCTAGTGGCATGGTGCACCCCTTACCCTGCTCTAGTGGCATGGTGTACCCCTTACCCTGCTCTAGTGGCATGGTGCGCCCCTTACCCTGTTCTAGTGGCATTGTGCACCCCTTACCCTGCTCTAGTAGCATGGTGCGCCATGCCACTAGAGCAGGGTAAGGGGTGCACCATGCCACTAGAACAGGGTAAGGGGCGCACCATGCCACTAGAGCAGGGTAAGGGGTGCACCATGCCACTAGAACAGGGTAAGGGGCGCACCATGCCACTAGAACAGGGTAAGGGGTGCACCATGCCACTAGAGCAGGGTAAGGGGTGCACCATGCCACTAGAACAGGGTAAGGGGTGCACCATACCACTAGAGCAGGGTAAGGGGTGCACCATGCCACTAGAACAGGGTAAGGGGTGCACCATACCACTAGAGCAGGGTAAGGGGTGCACCATGCCACTAGAGCAGGGTAAGGGGTGCACCATGCCACTAGAGCAGGGTAAGGGGTGCACCATGCCACTAGAGCAGGGTAAGGGGTGCACCATGCCACTAGAGCAGGGTAAGGGGTGCACCGTGTCACTAGAGCAGGGTAAGGGGCGCACCATGCCACTAGAGCAGGGTAAGGGGCGCACCATGCCACTAGAGCAGGGTAAGGGGTGCACCATGCCACTAGAGCAGGGTAAGGGGCGCACCATGCCACTAGAGCAGGGTAAGGGGTGCACCAGCCACTAGAGCAGGGTAAGGGGTGCACCTTGCCACTAGAACAGGGTAAGGGGTGCACCATGCCACTAGAGCATGGTAAGGGGCGCACCATGCCACTAGAGCAGGGTAAGGGGCGCACCATGCCACTAGAGCAGGGTAAGGGGTGCACCAGCCACTAGAACAGGGTAAGGGGCGCACCGTGCCACTAGAACAGGGTAGCTGCTGCAGATGGGAAAGAAAGGCGCAATAGGGTCTTACCCGGTATGAGGGTTAGAGAAATAAAAAGTAGTACACTCACCTGATTAGGTTGTGCCAGTCACAAGTCAAAGACAGTACTAAGGACCAGGGGGCACTCACTGCGAGTGGAAGAAAAGCGATTCCGATACCTAAATAGGAAAGGGTTCTTTACAGTTAGAGCGGTCAGACTGTGGAATACATTACCACAAGAGGTAGTAATGGCAGATACTATAACAGCTTTTAAAAAAGGGCTGGATGATTTCCTCAGTACACAAAACATTGTTGGTTATAAATGACTTAGTGACTAAATGTAGAACTGGTGGAGGAAGGTTGAACTAGATGGACCTAGGTCTTTTTTCAACCTAAGTAACTATGTAACTATGTAAAAACCCCTTATGCACGTATGTGAGTGTCCGCGTGGTCCAACAGTGTCCCCGTAGAAGCGTGGTAAATTATAAGGTATAAGGAAAATGGGTTTATGCCGCGCTAAAGACCACAGATGCTGGTATATTGAAATTTCTTTTTTATTTCACAGTTCTACGCGTTTCAGAGACATGCTCATCTCCTTCTTCAGGAAAAGAAATCATCTTTCTTTTCTTCCTTATACCTTATAATTTACTAGAGCAGGGTAAAGTGTGCACCATGCCACTAGAGCAGGGTAAGGGGTGCACCATGCCACTAGAGCAGGGTAAGGGGTGCACCATGCCACTAGAGCAGGGTAAGGGGTGCACCCCTTACCCTGTTCTAGTGGCATGGTGCACCCCTTACCCTGCTCTAGTGGCATGGTGCACCCCTTACCCTGTTCTAGTGGCATGGTGCACCCCTTACACTGCTCTAGTGGCATGGTGCACCCCTTACCCTGTTCTAGTGGCATGGTGCGCCCCTTACCCTGTTCTAGTGGCATGGTGCACCCCTTACCCTGCTCTAGTGGCATGGTGCGCCCCTTACCCTGCTCTAGTGGCATGGTGCACCCCTTACCCTGTTCTAGTGGCATGGTGCACCCCTTACCCTGTTCTGGTGGCATGGTGCGCCCCTTACCCTGCTCTAGTGGCATGGTGCGCCCCTTACCCTGCTCTAGTGGTATGGTGCACCCCTTACCCTGCTCTAGTGGCATGGTGCACCCCTTACCCTGCTCTAGTGGCATGGTGCGCCCCTTACCCTGCTCTAGTGGCATGGTGCGCCCCTTACCCTGTTCTAGTGGCATGGTGCACCCCTTACCCTGCTCTAGTGGCATGGTGCACCCCTTACCCTGCTCTAGTGGCATGGTGCACCCCTTACCCTGCTCTAGTGGCATGGTGCGCCCCTTACCCTGCTCTAGTGGCATGGTGCACCCCTTACCCTGTTCTAGTGGCATGGTGCACCCCTTACCCTGCTCTAGTGGCATGGTGCACCCCTTACCCTGTTCTAGTGGCATGGTGCACCCCTTACCCTGCTCTAGTGGCATGGTGCACCCCTTACCCTGTTCTAGTGGCATGGTGCGCCCCTTACCCTGTTCTAGTGGCATGGTGCACCCCTTACCCTGCTCTAGTGGCATGGTGCGCCCCTTACCCTGCTCTAGTGGCATGGTGCACCCCTTACCCTGCTCTAGTGGCTGGTGCACCCCTTACAAAAATCCTTCACATATTCATCAAATGTAGATTACATTCTTTCTGGAAAAAACAATCGATCATACATTGTGCTCTAGTTTTGATCTCCAGTGTATATGTAACAATATTGTTCCACATATCTTAGCACTACAGAGTGCAACTGTCTCCTTTTTGTTACTATGTTTCATGTTCAGTTTGCACCTGTTCACATTCGAAAGATAGGACGTGCCATCAGTTTTTCTTAAATAATGAGAAATAACACAGGGAAAAAATTATTGAAGAGATAAAGAAGGAGAGGTGCTGTATATTTGGGTTCAAAACATGGCTCTTAAGGGTGCTTTACACGTTGCGACATTGCTAACGGTATATCATCGGGGTCACGGTGTTTGTGACGCACATATGGCATCGTTAGCGACATTGCAGAGTGTGACAGCTAGGAGCGACGATCAATGATCGCAAAAATGTCAAAAATCGTTGATTGTTGACACGTCGCTCCAAATCATAATGTCGTTGGTGGTGCATGCCGCTGGTTGTTCGTCATTCCTGCGGCACCACACAACGCTGTGTGTGACACCACAGGAACTACGAACATCTCCTTACCTGCCTCCACCGGCAATGAGGAAGGAAGGAGGTGGGAGGGATGTTCTGGCCACTTATCTCCTCCCCTCCTCTTTCATTGGGCGGCCGTTTTGTGACGTCACTGTGACGCCAAACGCACCTCCCCTTGAAGGAGGGATTGTTTGGCGGTCACAGCGACGTTGCTGAACAGGTATGTGCGTGTGACGCTGCCGTAGCGATATTGTTCGCTACGGCAGCGATCACCACATGTCGCACAAACGACGGGGGCAGGTGATATCTCTCGCGACATTGCTAGCAATTGCTAGCGGTTTAAGCACCCTTTAGGTAACTGAGAATACAACAAAAAGTGCATTTGCTACTTATTTGATACTATATAATCTTAGTGAGTTATTAATTAGATCCTCGATCATTACACCGATACAGTAATTATATTTCACAGGAGAAGATAAAACATAACATTTCTTAGTTATGTAAGTAAAACAAAAGTAAAGCCAAAAAAAAATGATATTTTGACATTTCATATTTTGCTTTGAGATCTTCCCGGTTTGGCATTCACTGTCTTTTACATTCAAATTAACAGCCCACCATCTGTCAAGTGCTCAGATAATCACTGGGTTTAATGCACAATATGGTTATTAGTATGTGACCCGACAAAAAAGAAAAAGAACACAGTCTAATGCGAAACATAAAATGAATGATCTCACTTGCAAATGACAGTTTGACAAGCCATTATTCTGCAGAGCTGGCTCCAGCACTAAGAGGGATCTTATGTTCACATAATTGTATTAGTCATGCCAGCGACCGCCTGTGAACCGTTCCTTTAAGCTCCACGATTTCCTTGGTCATTGGCGAATTTATTCTCCTCGGACAAATGTTTGCAGAAGAAACTCAAGAAGTGGAAACTGTCATCGTCTCCAGTGAAATTCGGTTGCATTAAGTAGACGGCCATGTTGCCTCCCGCTCGGAGACAAGAGGACCCCACTTAATCCTTGACCTTTACCGGTCGGAATATTATTGTTAATGTATTTATAAAACATCAAGTCTAGACAGAGTTTTATGCACGCCTCTGCCGGGAGTCTGCGGCTTCCACTGAGACCATTTTCATGGTGAACTTTCCTTTATAGCATCGGTTTGTTCTCTCCTCCTCCAGTTACTTTACACTTTGTGACCTCTTCTCTGAAATACAAATCCCTTTAGTACAGTACAGGAAGAAAAAACAGAAACTTCTTTCCCTTAAATCCTACTTTTCTGCTTTTTTATCTGTCCTGATGGATGAAACATGACATATATATAAAAGTTTTTTAGGTTTTGTTTTGGTTTTTAAAAAGAAATGTTAAAAGATTTTTTTTAGGGAACCTGTCACCAGTTTTTTGCCCTATAAGCCACCACCACTGCGCTCTTATACAGTGTGTCCACCCATATCCTGTCCACCGCCATTAACCTGAGGACAGCGGCAGCTATAGGCATGTGTGATGCCCTGGCCTATCACGTCGTCACAGGGTATTGTGCAATCTGCCCTTCTGCGCAGTATCTGTCGCGGGCGGGGAGGAGGGTGTCAGCACTGCGCTCCCCCCTCTGCTCGGGTCCGGCTGCTGCTGCTCAGTGGTGGCTCGAGCGGTGGGCCGGATCCCGGGGGTTCTCGAGCGGCGCTCCTCGCCCGTGAGTGAAAGGGGATTGGGTTTTGGGATATAGTCTATTGTCCATGACGCCACCCACGGTTGTGGTGATCTGTTAGCACCACCGCTGCTCGGTGTGGGGATCCCGGGAGTGATGGTGTGAAGCAGCAAGTTGTTGTGTTGCCACTCCGTGGGTAGGGGTTGGTGATCCCGGGGCCCAGTGTTGAGGTGGGTAGATGCAGGGCTTGGTGGGCGCAGGGACACAGCGCTGTGCCTTGCGGCACTGTGGTACTCACTCAGCTTGAGACGTGCACACAGTTCTCGGTAAAACACACGGCTGGAAGGACGGTTCCCACGGACGGCTGCACTTGCTTTCCCCAGTAGGTGACGGTGATGTCCCTTTTCCTGCACCTAATGTTGTTGATGGTCTCGATGGGTTCCCACCGGTAACCCGCTCCCCGGCTTCAAGCTGGACCGGAGGAGCTCTACTCTTTGCCCGCAGGCGCTGGCCCTTAGAAACTGGTGCCCTGGCGGTGGCGGTGTCTCTACTGTAATGGTTGGCCTGTTGCCTTCAATCGGGACTTGGTTGTTGGGGGAATCTACGTCCCCTTCACTGACGGATTTGGCAAATTATGCCCTTGCCGGGGTCCGAGAGGCCCCTGTCCTGGTGCTGACTGTCCTTTGAATGTAAGGGGTGGACAGACCCCTTACAAGGAGGCGCAGTTTCCCCCCCTGAAGATACCCCACGCTGGGGTAGATAAAGCTGTTAATGTTAATGATTAATTGTGTTTTACTGCATATGTACAGTGTAGATGGGTTTCCCCTAGTGGCCGGGTGGGACGGCTGTCCCCATAGAAACAGTGCAGGAGAAAGGAGGAGCCGGCAGAAGAAAGGGGAGGGAGGAAAAGAGTTGTTAAGGAAAAGTTAGAACCAGGAGCAGTCGAGTCCGGGACGGGAGAGAAGAAGCAGAGAAGGGGCAGAGTGTGGGAGCTGGGTGAACAGGAAAGAGAGAGAAAAAGAAGAGAAGGATTAACCTCAAGTGTGAAACAGTATTGGTGTGGGTCCAGTCTGTATTAGCCGGAGTGGGAGCCAGGTGAAGTGGAGTAGCCGGGCACATCCCCACTAGAGGAGACGTCCGGAACAGGTTTTTTCCCTCCTAGCAAAAGTGTGTGAAGTCATCCGAAGTGTTTGGCCTCTGTGATGAAGAAGTGCTCAATAAACAAGCTTGCTGGTTCAATTGATCCATGTCTACAGAGTCTTTGTACAACTGACGGCGGCATCTGCACCACCACACTCTGCCCCACCAAGTCACCTCCCGTCCCAATAGTGACGGCGGCACCGGGGGTTAGCCTGAGCGAAACCGGGGCCACGACTACAACCCCCGAGGCACCCCTGGCACCCCGTTACATGTGGCGTAGTCGGCAGGATCTGGATTATATGCAAGGGGTCCCGATCCAAGAAGATGGAGACCAAATGGTGCCTAGGGCACAGGATCCGGATTATCTGCAGGGGGTCCCGATCCCTGAATGTGAAGACCAAGTGGTGCCTAAGGCGTTGGACCAGGAACAAGACGGCGGTAAGATGGCCGCCGTCTTCACGAACACAGCGAGCGCGCGAAGAATTGGCGCCAAGCGAAGAACCCTGAGCTGGCCGGCGAAGAAAAAGAAGTACAGAGTACGCCGCCCAAAGAGGGGAGGTGCTGGCCCCAAGATGTTGCTGAAGACATATGAGGAGGGCGGCGTTACAGAGAAAAAAAGGTGTCGCCTGTGCTGGGTCGACTTGATGCGCGAGACTGGGGGTGGAGTGTATGCAGGAGCGGGAAAAGAAGGCCCGCCTCCACCTTCCCCAGCATCTCCACTGTCCCCGGCGCCATTACAGAAAGAGCTGCAAGAGAGGCCAACTCAGCAACCGACTAGGAGCGAGATGGAGACTCAGATAAAGCAGCGACCTGCAGCGGACGCGCTGGTGGCAACCAGCCTGGGAAGAGGACGCCCGAGGCAGACTGCAGCCGAAGAGGCGCTTACTGTTAAACTACCGGCTGTGCCAGGAGGTCCGGAGCGGCCCACAAAAGTAACGTGGGTCACTTCATGGGACGCCGTGACTGGCGAAACAACCACGGAAGTCCGGGCCACCTACAAGACACAACTACAGCCGGGAAGCGAAACCCTGGAAACACCCCTCCAGAGTTCGGAGGTGGGACCTCCAGCCCACACAGCAGTTCCGACCCCGGGAAAGCAGCATACCCCGGAGTTAGAGGAAGATGAGTGGGGATTTTTCTGGGAGCCGGTGAAACCGGCGCCCCTGACCCGTCGACAGTCCCCGCCCCCTGAAACCGACCCGGTGCAAGAGAGGTTGCTGGCCGAGACCGTGGCCCGTGAGATGATGGCCGGTCCCCTTAGCGACGAGTTTGAGCAGCATTGTACCGTTGGCACCGTGGTCAAGTTCAATCAGGCCGAATGGCTACGGGCTTATCACCCTGTGTGAATCCCAGCGACCGGAGGTGAGGGACATATCTGTGCTAAGAACCAGTATTGTTGAAGAACCGGTGAAGGTTTAAAGTTTGTAACCACGTTTAAGTTACCGAGCCCGGAAGGAGCCTGCTGCCGGACTGCGCAAAAACTCCCTCCGTGATTGTTACGGAGACTTGATTGCCTATTGCTTTCTGCCTACAAAGACCGGGAGTGCTGTGAAAGCCTCCGGGCAGAAGACCAGCAAAGACCGGGAGCTCCCAGGAGGGACTCCGGGCGCCGAACTTGTGTTTTATATGAAGGTTTTAAAGTTTGATAAAAAGATTGCCTTGCTAGTTAAGATTCTGTTTTTCAGATGCGAGCCTTGCCGGGAGGCTAAGGCAAAAAGAGGGGAGGAATGTAAGGGGTGGACAGACCCCTTACAAGGAGGCGCAGTTTCCCCCCCTGAAGATACCCCACGCTGGGGTAGATAAAGTTGTTAATGTTAATGATTAATTGTGTTTTACTGCATTTGTACAGTGTAGATGGGTTTCCCCTAGTGGCCGGGGGGGACGGCTGTTCCCATAGAAACAGTGCAGGAGAAAGGAGGAGCCGGCAGAAGAAAGGGGAGGGAGGAGAAGAGTTGTTAAGGAAAAGTTAGAACCAGGAGCAGTCGAGTCCGGGACGGGAGAGAAGAAGCAGAGAAGAAGCAGAGTGTGGGAGCTGGGTGAACAGGAAAGAGAGAAAAAGAAAAGAAGGAGTAACCTCAGGTGTGAAACAGTATTGGTGTGGGTCCAGTCTGTATTAGCCGGAGTGGGAGCCAGGTGAAGTGGAGTAGCCGGGCACATCCCCACTAGAGGAGACGTCCGGAACAGGTTTTTTCCCTCCTAGCAAAAGTGTGTGAAGTCATCCGAAGTGTTTGGCCTCTGTGATGAAGAAGTGCTCAATAAACAAGCTTGCTGGTTCAATTGATCCATGTCTACAGAGTCTTTGTACAACTGACGGCGGCATCTGCACCACCACACTCTGCCCCACCAAGTCACCTCCCGTCCCAATAGTGACGGCGGCACCGGGGGTTAGCCTGAGCGAAACCGGGTCCACGACTACAATCCCCGAGGCACCCCTGGCACCCCGTTACATGTACACTGCTCCAGACCGCCACCACCCGTCCGCGGTCCTTCCAGGAACTTCCAAACGGTCACCCCTCCGGACAATCACCGCCGTTGCTGACCTTGCTGACTCTGTCCTGCACACAGCTGGACCCACTTCAGGCTTTCTTACTGTCACCGCTCTTACTTTCCTCCTTTTCCACTTTACTTCCTTCTACTTTCACTTGTCTACTTGTTTACTCCTCACTCAAGCCCTGCCTGGGCTAAACTTCCACTCCTTCCACTTCCTCCTCCAAACTCTATCTTGCCTGGTTCTTCCCGCCTCCAGGGCTGTGAACTCCTTGGTGGGCGGAGCCAACCGCCTGGCCCACCCCCTGGTGTGAACATCAGCCCCTGGAGGAAGGCAACAAGGATTTTGGGTTAGCTTTGGTGTTCCTAACTGGCGTGTAGGGTGTGGTGGTGTGATGACCTGTGACCCCTGGCTTGCCCAGGGCGTCACATATCCACCCTCCTTGGTTACGGGTCCTGGTCCTTTGGTGTTGCTAACAGCTAAGCCAATCAAAACCCTAGGAACACTTTACACTGTACCCACCAGACTCACCATTGGGGGGCCTGAAGGCAATAGGGCCGCCCAGATGGGGGATTGGTAAGGGGAAAGTGGAAAAGTGACAGTGAAGCAGAGGAAGTCGAGAAAGGGAGAGTGGAGTAGTGACCCTCGTGAGGAGAGGTCAGGGAGCAGGGCTCCTGTAGTTACTGTAATGTCCTGGTGGTGGATTCACTAGACCGTGCACCGGACTCCCCCAGTGAGGCAACCCGGAGCTAACCCCTATACAGGGACTTGCCGATCACCCCACCAGAGGGCCTAGATGCACGGCAGCCGGAACACTAGAGGTATGAGTCCTTCAGGGATTTTCAGGGAATGTCTCTGGGTCCAAAGGCACCGTGGGCAGGATGGATGGTGGGAACCGGGTTCAGGTGCCGGGCAGGAACAACAGACGGAGTCCGGGTCCAGTGAGCCGTGCAGGCGGATGTACCAGGTGGAGCCGGGGATCGGTGACGGGAATGGGCTGACGGAAGATGATGGGATCCTCAGCAGACGGTCACCTGGACACTTCCTGGAGAACCGGTAGTCAGGACCCGCGGACGGAGTCCGTGAACGAGACAGGGTTAATGGAGATACAAAGCACAAGGGGACCTGAGCAGTTAGCTTGGGGAACACGTTGATCAGGCACCGGCCATATGAAAAAGGAAGTCTTATATAGCCTGTACCTGAATTCACCCATATCCAGTTTCCGGGATGCTGGCCCTTTAAGAAGAGGTGAGTGAGGGCGCATGCCCTAATGCGCATGCGCGAGGCCCGGGTGCCAGAAACCAGTGCAGGAAGCAGTGAAGGAGATGCAGGGGAGCCAGGCAGAGAGATCCGGGACGCAGCAGCACGCCGGAGCTGACAAGCAGGAGGCACGGAGGACGCACAGGAGGAAGAGCAGGACGCAGAGCCGCGGGCAGAGAAACCGGGGACCGGGGCGGTGAGTGACAGGCGGCGCCGGGACCCGGGGAGCGTGACAGTTAGTAAATGGCAGACGTTGGTCTGGGCCTAGTAGGAGCTGGAACCCCGGTCGCCGGGGATTGTGTCAAGGGGCACGGACTGCCTAGGAGGCAGCCGGCGGCCTTGAGCTTTCACCGGGCAGGGGCCAGGGCATGATGGGGTACGTGGACCCTAGGTCGGGAAGTAGCTTCACGCGTCCTGGTAATTTACACGACGGGGGTGAAGACTTCAAGTGTCATCCCCAACCGGCTCCAAAATTGGGATACTAGCGCACCGATGGGATAGGACTTTCCCAATACAGTCCAAAGAAATCCTACGCGTGAACCCTGAGAGCAAGCTCACTCCGTTAGCCATACGGGTGAGCGGGACCCGGAGAGTTTCAGACTTGAGGGTCCAAAGAGAAACACAGGTGCCAAGGACAGGGCCACAGACTAACCGCAACACCAAGGGCATGAACCCAAGCGTGCTCCCTCCCAGCTGCAGTGGTGCTCAGAACTCTGGTTTACAAGCTGTCGATATGATTATTTCTGGACTGAGTGAGTACATTGGAAACCCATCTCCTAACCCTAATGGCACCCCAAACGCCAACTACCCAACGGGCCCCGGGACACCAAACTTCCTATCCACGGAGGGGTTAAACATCCTGCTGCTTCAACATCGTCACCGGGCTCCCCAACAGCAGCGGTGGTCTCTCACATTACCACGCACTGTGGGTGGCGTCACAAACTTTTAACCCCTTGTAAATATCCCCCCTTTCTTTTGACATTTGGGTGTCCGCGCGAGCCCCCCAGGTCTGGAGAATCCTCAAGCCACTGCGGCTCCGGATCCGAGCGGCTCAGCCACTGGCACGGGGGTGGTACACATAGAAATGGTGTCTAGGTATAGTAAAGTAGCCATGCGCTATGCAGTGAAACCACCTATAGCGCCACCTGGTGGAAAACAACGGAGTTAGCATTTTTATCTCGAAAAAAGGAACGAGATAGAGAAAAAAAGTGAACTAAAAAATTGTAGGGCATCATCAATTCAATACGAATCGACACCTTGCATACAGAAATGCTATGATAAGAACGTGTAAAATTCACAAGGCTGCGGACGTGAAGCGATACCTCATGGAGACCTTCCTACAAGTCATTGGGTATGGTGGCTGTGTGGAGTGGCCTCCGCTCACCTGACCTGACCCCATTGGACTTCTTTCTGTGAGGTCACATCAAACAGCAGGTGTATGCGACCCCTCCACCAGCATTGCAGGACCTACGACCACGTATCACAGATGCTTGTGCAAACGTGTCCCCTACCATATTGCACACCGTGCAGCAAGATACAGTATGCTGCGCAGAGGCCAGATGTGCATTGCAGCTGATGGGGGCCACTAATGAGCGCCATATGCGTGACCAGCATTCAATGTTTTGGGGGGTCATGGGTTTCATATCATAGCATTTCTGTATGCAAGGTGTCGATTCGTATTGATGATGCCCTACAACTTTGTAATTCACTTTTTTTCTCTATCTCATTCCGTTTTCGAGATAAAAATGCTAACTCCGTTGTTTTCCACCAGGTAGCGCTATAGGTCGTTTCATTGCGTAGCGCATGGCTACTTTACTATACCTAGACACCACTTCTATGCCTGTAGCTGCTGCCGTTCTCAAGTTAATAGCGGTGGACAGGATATGGGTGGACACACTGTATACAGCATTCTAACATGCTGTATATAAGAGCCCAGGCTGCTGTGTAGAACATAAAAAACACTTTATAATACTCACCTAAACCAGTCGTTGCGGTGGATGTGACTCAGATGGGCGTCTTCGTCCTCCGGTGCCAGGGCCGCCTCTTTCGGCCATCTTCTTCTGCCTTCTGAAGCCTGTGTGGATGATGCGTCTACGTCATACTCACTCGCCGGTCCCGCAGGACCTCAATGCTGGCGAGTGTGGATGACGTCGGACGCGTCATGTACCGCGGCTTCAGAAGGACGACAGAAGCGGCGACAAAGATGTCCGAAAGAGGCTGAAGACGCCCATCTGACCCTCATCCACAGGAGCGACCTCCTAGATGAGTATTATAAAGTGATTTTTATGTTCTACACAGCGGTCTGGGCTCTTATACACAGCATGTTAGAATGCTGTATATAAGAGCCCAGTGATGGTGGCCACTGCTTATAGGTCAAAAACTGGTGACAGGTTCCCTTTAAAATCTATAAAGGGGAATATGTCAGCTATTTTTTGCTATGGAATCAGAAAGGAGCATGATATATTGACAGGGACCCTGATTTCGTCACTGTGTCACTTACTGGTCTTCTTGGCGTGGTTTAGATATAATCCCTGTTTTTTATGCTGTAGATGTAGCAGAGCTAGGAATGCTGAGCTGTGTATAACCCCGCCCACACCACTGATTGGCAGCTTCCTGGGTACATTGTGAGCAAGTTGCCAATCGGTGGTGGGGCAGGATTACACTGATTGGCTGGACTGCCTGGCACACAACACCTAGTCCTGCAGTGATAATCTCCTGCTGATAAAACACTGATTGTATTGAAACTACAGCAGTTTGGTGAGGAAGTGGAATGTTCCCCTACATTATGCTGCTCTCAGATTAAAGGGATCCTGTCACCAGATTTGGTGACTATAAACTGCGGCCACCACCACATTCTAACATGCTGTATATAAGAGCCCAGGCCGCTGTGTAGAACATAAAAATGTCTTTATAATACTCACCTAAGGGGCATTATGGTGCAGACTGGTCGGATGGGTGTCTCCGTTCTCCGGGTGTGGCGCCTCCTCTTTCGGCCATCTTTGTCCTCCTTCTTCTGAAGCCTGGATGTATGACGCATCCTACGTCATGCACACAGGCCGGCATTGAGGTCCTGCGCAGGAACACTTTGATCTGCCCGAGTTCCCTATTGACGTCCCTTATACTTCGTAAACGAGTGCCAAACTCTCAAGAATCAAAATGCTTGTTAGGTTTACAGAACACCAGAAACAGTGAGCAGTTCCCTCATCCTATAGTTAATAACTATATGAGGTCAGTCCCGTAGTAATGAGGTCTAAGCATTTGTGACCATAATGAAATGACAATTGTGATATTCATTCAACTCATCTCTTTAACTGCAAACACATGTTCCAGAGTCCCCCTGTTACCCCTGGTATTCTGTACCACCTCTTTAACTGCAAACACATATCCCAGGATCCCCCTGTTACCCCTGGTATTCTGGACCACCTCTTTAACTGCTAACACATGTCCCAGAGTCCCCCTGTCACCCCTGGTATTCTGTACCACCTCTTTAACTGCTAACACATGTCCCAGAGTCCCCCTATTACCCCTGGTATTCTGGACCACCTCTTTAACTGCAAATACATGTTCCAGAGTCCCCTGTCACCTCTGGTATTCTGGACCACCTCTTTAACTGCAAAAACATGTCCCAGAGTCCCCTGTCACCTCTGGTATTCTAGACCACCTCTCTAACTGCAAATACATGTCCCAGAGTCCCCCTGTCACCCCTGGTATTTGGTACCACCTCTTTAACTGCAAACACATGTCCCAGAGTCCCCCTATTACCCCTAGTAATCTGGTCCACCTCTTTAACTGCAAACACATGTCCCAGAGTCCCCTGTCACCCCTGGTATTCTGGACCACCTCTTTAACTGCAAACACATGTCCCAGAGTCCCCCTGTCACCCCTGGTATTCTAGACCACCTCTCTAACTGCAAACACATGTTCCAGAGTCCCCCTGTTACCCCTGGTATTCTGTACCACCTCTTTAACTGCTAACACATGTTCCAGAGTCCCCCTATTACCTCTCGTATTCTGGTCTGCCTCTTTAATTGAAAATACATGTCCCAGAGTCCCCCTATTACCCCTGGTATTCTGGACCACCTCTTTAACTGCAAAAACATGTCCCAGAGTCCCCCTGTCACCCCTGGTATTCTAGACCACCTCTTTAACTGCAAAAACATGTCCCAGAGTCACCCTGTTACCCCTGGCATTATGGACCACTTCTTTAACTGCAAAAACATGTCCCAGAGTCCCTCTATTACCCCTGGTATTCTGGTGCACCTCTTTAACTGCAAACACATGTCTCAGAGTCACCCTGTTACCCCTGGCAATCTGGACCACCTCTTTAACTGCAAACACATGTTCCAAAGTCCCCCTGTTACCCCTGATATTCTGGTCTACCTCTTTAACTGCAAACACATGTTCCAGAGTCCCCCTATTACCCCTAGTAATCTGGTCCACCTCTTTAACTGCAAACACATGTCCCAGAGTCCCCTGTCACCCCTGGTATTCTAGACCACCTCTCTAACTGCAAACACATGTTCCAGAGTCCCCCTGTTACCCCTGGTATTCTGTACCACCTCTTTAACTGCTAACACATGTTCCAGAGTCCCCCTATTACCTCTCGTATTCTGGTCTGCCTCTTTAATTGAAAATACATGTCCCAGAGTCCCCCTATTACCCCTGGTATTCTGGACCACCTCTTTAACTGCAAAAACATGTCCCAGAGTCCCCCTGTCACCCCTGGTATTCTAGACCACCTCTTTAACTGCAAAAACATGTCCCAGAGTCACCCTGTTACCCCTGGCATTATGGACCACTTCTTTAACTGCAAAAACATGTCCCAGAGTCCCTCTATTACCCCTGGTATTCTGGTGCACCTCTTTAACTGCAAACACATGTCTCAGAGTCACCCTGTTACCCCTGGCAATCTGGACCACCTCTTTAACTGCAAACACATGTTCCAAAGTCCCCCTGTTACCCCTGATATTCTGGTCTACCTCTTTAACTGCAAACACATGTTCCAGAGTCCCCTGTCACCCCTGGTATTCTAGACCACCTCTTTAACTGCAAACACATGTCCCAGACTCCCCCTGTCACCCCTGGTATTCTAGACCACCTCTTTAACTGCAAAAACATGTCCCAGACTCACCCTGTCACCCCTGGTATTCTAGACCACCTCTTTAACTGCAAAAACATGTCCCAGAGTCACCCTGTTACCCCTGGCATTATGGACCACTTCTTTAACTGCAAACACATGTTCCAGAGTCCCCCTATTACCCCTGGTATTCTGGACCACCTCTTTAACTGCAAAAACATGTTCCAAAGTCACCCTGTTACCCCTGATATTCTGGTCTACCTCTTTAACTGCAAATACATGTCCCAGAGTCCCCCTATTACCCCTGGTATTCTGGATACCCCATTTTGGGTTACAACTCATTTAGGATTTTGAATTAGGGAAACATTAAGATCTAGGATTCAAACTTGGACCCTTTCGAAACCTAGTCCAACATTGAATTGTGGCTTCGAGGAGATATATTAGTAACTTTTTTATTTAACCTCCGACTCATAAGCTATTTTCTTTTCCTTTTTTCCTAGTTTATCCTATTTTTACATATTAGGTCATTTTAAATACAGCCCCACTGAGGTTCCCAATTACTGAAACAATGCCTTCTTTCTTTTTAATACATCACTCGGCAAAGAAATAGTTTACAGAAGACACCTATTCAGCATAAAGGGAAATTTATGTTAGATTGTAAAAGGATCGACCGCTTCCAGGCCGAAAGATAAGCCCCTGAGCGTAAAGCTTCACTCATCTAGATACTTTTCATAAATCTTTTCTCCCAATACAACCTGTAAAAAAAAAAAAAGTACATTCCCTCTCTCCTCGTATGTAGATGTTTAAAACCAGGCAGATTTAATTAAGTCTCAAGACAAAATGTTCTGTCACGATGACAAAACAAAACCAAATTTTTCAGACATGCAATTATATACCTGCAGAGCTCCTGAGAGATAATAAGAACCACGGAATGAACAGAAACAAACCAGCCCTGCAAATTACATTTATCTGTGTTTCATTCTACACCAAATGATCATTAGATTAACAGCCTCATGATTCTTATTTGGAGAAGCAAAATGATGTCTTTCCCGGCCCCGGTAACGAAGGAATGAGATAATCTTCTGGGACTGCCCAAGGAAAGATTACAACCTTTGTGTTTCTAAAATCTTTTTCACTGATTTTCAAGGACGAAAGCACTTCAAAAAGGAACACGGTGAAAGCAAAAACTAATTTTCACACTTGCCAAACTTTTTCCAAAAGAGAGAGTAGGGAGGTGTTCCTGGAAAGGGGGCTTAAATGTCCATTACCTTCAATTAGAAATGTAGAAAAGTGTTCATTATTGGGGCAGATAGCACCCCCTGAAGAAAAGCATGCTTGAAACGCGCGTCGGAGCATTGTGGCACGCAGGACTTCACTGACCATTCATAAGGTATATCGGACTTAGAAACATTTTCTACTTTGTTAAGGCACTTAATGCAACGAGTCACTTTCCTTATACCTTTCTTTACTGCCATTGCTTATAATCATATACATAGTAGCACTTTGCACTTTATTACTATATGTTATAATTTTAGTAAGGAATTACAGTAATGGTCTTCACACCAGTTATGCACTTTACCTGCTATACTGCTGCTAATCTACTATGGTTTTGATCCTGTCCCATATTGATTTTGAATATATTCTATATGTATTTTTAAGAATTTAAATAAAATCTGATTTTTAAAGAAAATGACACCAATTTCCTTTTCTATGAACCTCTATGGTTATTTTAAAGGCATTTTGAGATTTATGACTTCAATTAGAAATGTAAAAAAGTGAGCAATATTGGGGCAGATTATGAAATGTATCCACTTGTTAAAAGTATATTTACTCATTGTTTGAGTTTCCAATTCAGGAGAATTGAAACATCACTGGTAACAAACTGCAGTTTACCCAAAGGAAAACCAATTAAATCAGCTATCAAGTGCATGGAAAGATGTGGGCTCAGCATGTGAGCCCGCATCAAAGGCAGGACACGACCTAGGACATAAATACCCTGTTTCTCAGGAATTACCCAAAGGAAAATTTATGAAATCAGCTATCAAAAGCATGGAAAAATGTGGGCTCAGCATGTGAACTTGCATCAAAGGCAGGACATGACCTAGGACATAAATACCCTGTTTCTCTGGAATTGACCAAAGGAAAACTGATGAAATCAGCTATCAAGTGCATGCAAAGATGCGGGCTCAGCATGTGAGCCCGCATCTAAGGCAGGACACGAACTAGGACATAAATACCCTGTTTCTCAGGAATGGCCGTAATTGATGAAAGCTTGGATGATGCAGGCTCAGCATGTGAGCCCGCATCAAAGGCAGGACATGACCTAGGACATAAATACCCTGTTTCTTAGGAATGGCCCTAATTGAAAGCTTGGATCATGCAGGCTCAGCATGTGAGCCCTCATCAAAGGCAGGACAAGACCTAGGACATAAATACACTGTTTCTCAGGAATTGCCCAAAGGAAAACTGACAAAATCAGCCATCAAAAGCTTGGAAAGATGAAAGCACAGTATGTGAGCCCGCATCAAAGGCAGGACACGACCTAGGACATAAATACCCTGTTTCTCATGAATGGCCCTAATTGATCAAAGCTTGGATGATGCAGGCTCAGCATGTGAGCCCGCATCAAAGGCAGGACATGACCTAGGACATAAATACCCTGTTTCTTAGGAATGGCCCTAATTGAAAGCTTGGATCATGCAGGCTCAGCATGTGAGCCCTCATCAAAGGCAGGACACGACCTAGGACATAAATACCCTGTTTCTCAGGAATTGCCCAAAGGAAAACTTATGAAATCAGCTACCAAAGCATGGAAAGATGTAGGCTCAGGATGTGAGCCCACATCAAAGGCAGGACACAACCTAGGACGTAGACTGTTTCCCCAAAAATTAGACCTACCCCCAAAAATAAACCCTTTTTGGCATTTTTGGGGCTTTTTGGAGTATGCTTAAAATATAAGCCTTACTCCAAAAATAAGCCCTAGTTGCAGTTCCATAAGGAAGTGTCCTAGCAGCTAAAAAAGTTAAAGAACATAGCAGGACTCTTCATCAAAGAAAGGTAAAGTAGTGTGTCTATCACTTTATGGCTAATAGATTTCAAGGGTAAGAACAGATCTTTGAAAGCTAATCTGGACATAATTGTTTTATAGGGAATGTTATACATTTGCAGCAAAATTTTATATAGTAAAACTTTAAAATTATGGTCAAAAACAGAAAAAAACCAAACAAAAATCAAAGTTAAAGCTTCACCTATACAAGTGCCGTGGGACAGTGTATTAGACCCTATGAGAGAAAATCCATTAATACATGGACAATAATTGCGTATTAGTCAATCCTTATCCATAGTCATAGCAAGTACAAAAAAAAAATCTGCGCAATTATGCAAATTGCCTTAAACGGCCACCACCATGTTTCGCACTGCACCAGACAATGAAAAATCACGTGACATAGGGGGGATTCTCCATAATGATAGGAGGATATCACATCATATGGTATAACACAGCCAATTAGAAAAGACTATCTTAGGCTCTATAAAAGCTGAGGCAGGGAGTGCAGCAGCCAATTTGTGGTGATTTTGGATAGTGAGAGGATGTCAGAGCGCACAGTTTAGCAATAGTAATAGTAAGGAAAAACTGAATAAACTGTGCAGACAGTGTGTGCGCAGCAGTTAATAAAAATTAATATGTAAGGAAAAAGACATATTATACATATTACATATGTATACATGTTTTTCAGAGCAAATATATGTTTTTTGGAGTACTTTCAATTTATCAAAAATTGAATTTCCTTGGAAAATTTGTCAAATCGGATAAATTTGAATTTCAAAATATTAGCTTAGCATTAATAGCAAATCTAAAGATGGTTGCTGCCATCTTTGCAAGTTGAGAATTATCCACCGAATAGCTGATAACTTGATGATTTCAGGGGAAACGCGAGCCACCGATCTGTTCATTGTCTGTGGGACATCTGGGCACAGTCGAGGATCAAAGCATCACCGTCAGACATGACAGGTGCCCTATTCATTCTAAAGAGGAAATTAACAACCCAATTCTGAGGATCGGTGGGGGGTCTCTATAGTTGGACCTCTAGTGATCAGCAAGTTAGGCCAGAGGATAGGTGAAAACTTGCAAAGATGAGAACAACTCTTTAATCTTCATGCTCCATTATGAGTTATTCTTAGAAACCTTCATACACTGAAAAGTCAATGCATAAATTATTTAGAACTGTGCTTGATGTGCAAAATCGGATTTCATCAGATGATCCAAGATCCTTGCTTTATTATGCTGAAATATTTTTTTTGAAAAGTCTAATGTTAATCACCAACTTTTTACTTTGAACTGTGTCTTATGACTAGTAAACGAATCCAGGGGCACACTGGTTCACCGATGCCCCGGAGGATCCCCCAATGGGTAAAAGAATCCAGGGGTAGACTGGTCAACCGATGCCCCGGAGGATCCCCCAATGGGTAAAAGAATCCAGGGGTAGACTGGTCCACCGATGCCCCGGAGGATCCCCCAATGGTAAAAGAATCCAGAGTAGACTGGTCTACCGATGCCCCGGAGGATCCCCCAATGGGTAAAAGAATCCAGGGGTAGACTGGTCCACCGATGCCCTGGAGGATCCCCCAATGGGCAAAAGAATCCAGGAGCAGACTTGTCCATCAGTGTCGCGGAAGATCCCCCACCAATGGGCAAAAGAATCCAGGAGCAGACTTGTCCACCAGTGTCGTGGAGGATCTCACAATGTGTAAAAGAATCCATGGGCAGACTTGTCCACCAGTGTCGCAGAAGATCCCACAATGGGCAAAAGAATCCAGGAGCAGACTTGTCCATCAGTGTCGCGGAAGATCCCCCACCAATGGGCAAAAGAATCCAGGAGCAGACTTGTCCACCAGTGTCGTGGAGGATCTCACAATGTGTAAAAGAATCCAGGGGCAGACTTGTCCACCAGTGTCGCAGAAGATCCCACAATGGGCAAAAGAATCCAGGAGCAGACTTGTCCACCAGTGTCGCAGAAGATCCCACAATGGGCAAAAGAATCCAGGAGCAGACTTGTCCACCAGTGTCGCAGAGGATCCTCCAATGGGCAAAAGAATCCAGGAGCAGACTACTTGTCCACCAGTGTCGCAGAGGATCCCACAAAGGGCAAAAGAATCCAAGAGCAGACTGGTCCACCAGTGCTGCGGAGGATTTCCCAATGGGCAAAAGAATCCAAGGGCAGACTGGTCCACCAGTGCTGCGGAGGATTCCCCAATGGGCAAAAGAATCCAAGGGCAGACTGGACTACCAGTGTTTCAGAGCATCCCACAATGGGTAAAAGAATCCAGGGGCAGACTGGACTACCAGTGTTTCAGAGCATCCCACAATGGGTAAAAGAATCCAGGGGCAGACTGTTCCACTAGTATCATGGAGGATCACCCAATGGGCAAAGATTCCATGGGCAGACTGGTCCACCAGTGCCTCGGTGGATCCCCAATGGACCAGTCAACAAAATAGGCCCTAAAGCTGTAGAAGCAGATAGACTCATTTGTGGTCCATTACTTACAAAATTATTCACAGACGATCTATTAGACATTATTGGTAATATATTTATTTTTTACGTTCACAAAATTGATTATCAAATAGTCACACAATTTTGCTAAAAAATGGCAAAATTCACCCTTAAAACCCGTCTGTTACAATCAGTTTGCAGTTTTGTGAGTTTTCAGATGCCGATAAGTTATACCATATATCACTGGTCATGGCTCAGGCTGTCATATCCCCCATATACCGCTGGAAGAATGTGGAAGTGAACTGTCTCACTGGGTGAACTACCATGCTTGGGTGCTCACTACTCGTAATTAGTGATGAGCGGGCACTACCATGCTTAGGTGCTTGGTACTGGTAACTAGTGATGAGCGAGCACTACCATGCTTGGGTGCTCACTACTCGTAATTAGTGATGAGCGGGCACTACCATGCTTAGGTGCTTGGTACTGGTAACTAGTGATGAGCGGGCACTACCATGCTTAGGTGCTTGGTACTGGTAACTAGTGATGAGTGGGCACTACCATGCTCGGGTGCTCAGTACTCGTAATGAACAGTTACATGCTCGGATGGATGTGATTCGATTGCCAAGTATAATGGAATTTAATGGGAGACTTGGGCATTTTAAGGAAGACCTTCCTGAAAAATCCTCGAGTTCCATTGTCCTCCATTACACTTGGTGATCAGGTACAGCCCGTCCAAGCAACAACTGCTCATTTCAAGTACCGAGCCCTTGCTCATCAATAGTTTTGAGTACCGAACACCCGAGCATGGTAGTGCCCGCTCATCAATAGTTTTGAGTACCGAACACCCGAGCGTGGTAGTGCTCGCTCATCACTAGTTACCAGTACTGAGCACCCGAGCATGGTAGTGCCCCCTCATCACTAGTTACGAGTACTGAGCATCTGAGCATGGTAGTGCTCGCTCATCACTAGTTACCAGTACTGAGCACCTGAGCATGGTAGTGCTCACTCATCACTAGTTACGAGTACAGAGCACCCGAGCATGGTAGAGCCCGCTCATCACTAGTTACCAGTACTGAGCACCCGAGCATGGTAGTGCTCGCTCATCACTAGTTACGAGTACAGCGCATCCGAGCATAGTAGTGCTCACTCATCACTAGTTATAAGCACCAAGCATGGTAGTACCCGCTCATCACTAGTTACGAGTACAGAGCACCTGAGCATGGTAGTGCCCGCTCATCACTAGTTACGAGTACTGAGCACCCGAGCATGGTAGTGCCCACTCATCACTAGGTACCAGTACACAGCACCCGAGCATGGTAGTGCCCGCTCATCACTAGTTACGAGTATAGAGCACCTGAGCATGGTAGTGCCCGCTCATCACTAGTTTCCAGTACTGAGCACCTGAGCATGGTAGTGCCCGCTCATCACTAGTTACGAGTACTGAGCACCCGAGCATGGTAGTGCCCGCTCATCACTAGTTACGAGTACTGAGCACCCGAGCATGGTAGTGCCCGCTCATCACTAGTTACCAGTACACAGCACCCGAGCATGGTAGTGCCCGCTCATCACTAGTTACGAGTATAGAGCACCTGAGCATGGTAGTGCCCGCTCATCACTTGTGATAACTCGCTAATCACAGGAGTTCCTACCAACTGCTGAAATACCTGAGTGGAACACAGAATTCCAAAAAAAACACTCAATGTCTATGGGATTGCTGGAGAAATCCGAACATTGTGTCACGCTTCCCATGTCCCAGCACCACTCCTTACCCACTGATCCAGTCCACGTGTCCACTGGTCATGGCTGCCGCTCCCGCTCTTGCTCCCCAGAGTCCTGTTCCTGGTCTCAGGAGTCTGACTCTGACTAATGTTCTGTATAGGACCGGGCCGCGCCCACTCACCTGGTCTTATAGCCCCAGCACTGCTGCAACAGGAAATGACCTGAGGCTGTGCTGAGTATATAAGACTGGCCTCTCCATGTGGGCGGGGCCTGATCATCGCTTGTGTTTCTATGCCTTGTCTTGTGAGCTAGGTGCTCAGGTCTTTGTTCCTGTTTCCTATTACTGCCTTAAAGTACGCTGTGACCTTAGTGACCTGGTCCTGTCTTTGCTTCCTGATACCTGCACCCGTTCCTGCCACGTTAGTGCTCCAGCTACCGTGTACCCTGCCCTCCAGGTGGGGTGCTCGGTCCAGTGGATCCACCTCCTGGGCCTACCAGTAGTCCCCGGCCCTCACACATTGTACCCAGCTATCTCAGCAATGGCATGCATCTGCGGCCATCACTCCATTCTTACATTTCATAGCCCCTTTCTCGGGATCATTAGGGTCCGAGCCATTCAGCTGCAAGCGATAAGCAAATTATAAGTTATTAGAGGGATCGGTGATAATGCGCTAAGATGGGAATGACCCTTTCACCGTGATATATCTAGTATGTCTGTCCTAATAGACAGAGGCTCTCTAGTGCATAAATCAGGATATAAATACACATACACGCGCATACATAACTAAGGTAGAACACAGCGTAACACGATAAAATGTATATACAGTTATAAATAAAGGATAATATCTGCTGCGTTCCACATATTTGATCTCTGTATAACATCAGGACACCGTCAGGACACGTGGATCATTCTGATCGCGCTCCCCTGTGATTTTGTAATAGATAAAGACATGTTGCAGAACGGGGGATTGATGCCTTAATTTTGACCCATCACACACAGGCGTCTTGTGCTTTCTCCTGCACAAAACCAGGGAATTATATGTGTCACAACCTGATGGAAAAAATAATTGTTCGGAATGTGATATTGAGCGAGTTGTGCTAGTTAAAGTGACTAGAAGCGTGGGGTGAAGATGTAAACAGGGCAAACAAGGGCGGCAGCGAGGAACACGAATACATTAGTATCACATACAGGGCATTGCATGAATGATTAGTAGAAGATTCACAAACTCAAGCTACTTTCGAGTCACGGTATGCAAAAAATCTGGAACCGAAGCACAAAAAGAATTGTCTAAAGGCCCCGTCACACGCAACGACGTATCTAACGATATATCGCCGGGGTCACGGATTCCGTGATGCACATCCAGCATCGTTAGCGACGTCGTTGCGTGTGACACCAACGAGTTGCTGTTAACGATGGAAAATACTCATCAAATCGTCCATTGTTGACACGTCGTTCATTTTCAAAAAATCGTTGACTGTTGAGGACGCAGGTTGTTCGTCGTTCCCAAGGCAGCACACATCGCTACGTGTGACACCTCAGGAACGACGGACAACAGCTTACCTGCGGCCGCCGGCAATGAGGAGGGAAGGAGGTGGGCGGGATGTTACGGCCGCTCATCTCCGCCCTCCGATTTTATTTGGCGGCCGCTTAAGCGGATTTTACACGCTACGATATATCCAACGAGATGTCGTCGGGGTCACGTCGTAAGTGACGCACATCCGGCATCGTTAGTTATATCGCAGCGTGTGACAGCTATGAACAAGCAGAAATACTCACCTTCTCGTTCATCATTTACACGTCACTCATTTTCTAAATATTGAACGTCAGGTTGTTCATTGTTCCCGAGGCAGCACACATCGCTCCGTGTGACACCCCGGGAACAATGAACAACACCGTACCTGCGTCCCACCGGCAATGCGGAAGGAAGGAGGTGGGCGGGATGTTTATGTCCCGCTCATCTCCGCCCCTCTGCTTCGATTGGCCGGCGGCTGTGTGACATCGCTGTGACGCCGAATGTCCCTCCCCCTTCAGGAAGTGGATGTTCGCCGCCCACAGCGAGGTCGTTTTGACGGTAAGTGCGTGTGACGGAGGGTTGCAACATTGTGCGACACAGGCAAGAAATTGCCTGTGTCGCACAAACGATGGGGGCGGGTGCGATCGCAAATGCGAACGCACGAGAAATTGTAAGGTGTAAACCATCCTTTAGTGACCCCGCTGTGACATCGCACAAACCACCCCCTTAGAAAGGAGACGGTTCGCCGGCCACAGCGATGTCGCTAGGCAGGTAAGTTCGTGTGACGGCTCCGAACGATATTGTGTGCCACGGGCAGCGATTTGCCCGTGACGCACAAACGACGGGGGCGGGTACGCTCGCTAGCGATATCGCTGCGTGCGACGGGGCCTTTACATCTGATGACGTAACATCACTACTTTACAGTCATGGCGGAAGGGGTTGACATCCTTGAAAATGTTCCCGAAAATTAAGTTCTTCTCCCAGAAAATGTATTGCAATTACACGTTTTGTTATACACATATTAACTCTCTTTGTGTGTATTGGAACAACACAAAAAAAAGAGATAAAAACGCAAATTGGACATAATTTTACACAGAACCCCCAAAAATGGTCTGGACAAAATTGTTGGCACCCTCAACTTGAAATTTGGTTGCACATCCTTTGGAATAAATACATGCAATTAATTGCCTCGTAGACCCGTCCACAAGCTTCTTCCTCCTCTTACCTGGAATGTTGGAGTCTTCTTTATAAACTGCCCCAGGTCTCATATTTGAAGGTGTCTTCTCCCAACAGTAATTTTAAGATCTATCTATGTTCTTTTCTTTGTAGACCTCATTATGTTTTCAGAAATCAGTAAAATGATGTGATTTACCAGAAAGCTCTATCTTGGTCAAGTTTGTCTACAAGACGTATTCCCAGGAGGATTGTGATTACTCACGTATATTTTGGATTTTTTTTATGTCTCTGTGTCAGCAGTGGGGTCCTCCTGGGTCTCCTCCATAGTGTTTCATTTCATTCAAATGTGGACTGATAGTTCGCGCTGACACTGATGCCCCTGAGCCTGCAGGACAGCTTGACGTTTTTTGGAATTTGAGTGGGGCAGCTTGTCCACCATCCGGACTATCCTGCATTGCAATCGTTCATCAATATTTCTAGACTGTCCACGACCAGAGAGATTAGCCACAGTGCTATAGGTTGTAACCTTCTTGATTATGATGTGCACCAAGGACAAAGGAACATCAAAACCTCTGGAAATGGACTTGAAACCTTGAGATTGTTGACATTTTTCAACAGTTTTGGTTCTCAAGTCCTCAGACCGTTCTCTTCTCCTCTTTCTTTTCACCATGCTTAGTGGGGCACACAGATACACTCTGCAAAGACTGAATCAACTTCTCCCCTTTATATCTGATTTTAGGTGTGATTTTTATATTGCCCACACCTGTTACTTGCCACTGGTGAGTTTGAACGAGCATCAAATGTGGCTGTTATAGGTTATGTAGGATTTATTTACCAATAGTATTGATGGCAAAGTGTGTTCTTCTAGGATGTGCAGAGGCCGCGATAATGTGCATATCCTTTACATAAGACTTCAGTGTTATAAATGGCACATGGAGGGCAGTATGACAGATTTTAATCCATTTACCTAATCATCAATGTATCTAGCATTTATTTAATTATTTATCAAAAACAAAATGGCAACTTTCCCATTTTAAAAAGTTGAAAAAATGTAACTTATTCTAAGCCCCTCATTATGGGCTTCGAGACATAGTTACATTGAAAAAAGGTTGAAAAAAGGTTGAAAAAAGCCCCCGGTCCGTCTAGTTCAACCTTCCTCCACCAATTAAACATTTTTCATTAAATCATTTATAACCAACAATGTTGTGTGTACTGATATAAAAGCTGTTATAGTATCGTCCATTACTACCTCTCGTGGTCGCATTCCACAGTCTGACTGCACTAACTGTAAAGAACCCTTTCCTATTTAGCTGCCGGAATTGCTTTTCTTCCACTCGCAGTGAGTGCCCCCTGGTCCTTAGTATTGTCTTTGGAAGGAATAAGTCATATGTCAGTCCTTTATATTGACCACACATGAGACAAGATAGGAAGGAATTTTAATGGGATCCCACAAGCAGAAAAAATGGATGAGCGGACCTATGGATGTTCAGATTCACTGGGTGCTGCTGATCCTTAGATTAAACTTCAGTTCGGGACTCGGACTTGACCCAAACTTGACCCTGAACCCCGCATTAGTCAATGGGAATCCCAACTTTGATGCTGTGAAATGGTTGTTAAATGGTCATAGTAAGGGCTAGGGGGCTGCAAAAGGAAGCAAAATGGGAGAAAGAGCCAGACAATTGCCCTGCAAACAAATGTGGATAGGAAATAAATAAATAAAAAAATGAAGTGGGGTGCCATCTATTTTTAATCATCAACCAAGGTAAAGCAGACAGCTGTAGGCTGGTATAATCAGGAAGGGAAAGTCCATGGTTATTTGACCCTTCCCAGTCTAAAAATAGCAGTTCGTAGCCACACTAGAAGTGGCACATCCATTAGAGGCAAAATGGGAGAAAGAGGACACTTGCACTGTAAACAAATGTTTTAATATGATGTGAGGTCCCTCTATTTTTGAATATCTAAGGTAAAGCAGACAGCTGGGAGCTGGTATTATCAGACTGGGAAAGTCCATGTTTATTTGGCCCTTCCCAGCCTAAAAATAGCAGCATGCAGCCGATCCAGAACTGGTACATCTATTAGATGCTCCAATTCTGGAGCTTTGCCTATCAATTCCTAATTGACCTGGTGCCGTGGCATTACAGTAATACTTTTGGGGTTGATCATCAGTAGCAGTGGTGCAGACTTGCCGATGGACACAGGGCAATGTGAACAGTGTGGTTTGTTATTTTTTTAACAAACAGCAGATAAAATTATCTGAAAGGGAACAACCCATGGCCTTAAAATGCGTTACTACAATAAATGTTTTCTGATAGCACATTCCTTCTAAACTTGTTTTTCCTGATCTTTTTCAGAACAGCGCCACCTTTCTCCACTGGTTGTGTCAGGTATTGCAGCAGAGGCTAGTTGAATTGCACAGCTGATATATGTATTTTTACTAAAAAATAAATAATCCTTTGCTAGCCTAGTGATGCAGAATCTATTTCCAATAACAGTAATCAATTTTCCACCATCAATTGTTACATGGACCGGAATTTTGAGGAATTGGCAAATCATTGTATTATGTGAACAGTAAATGTTTGAGCCTTTTTAACCTGATGTCTTCCTTTATCGCCTTTTACTTTTTTTTCCCCAGATCTTCATACGTAGGGAACGTGCACAATTGAATATAAACGCTCTCCTGTTTTACATATTACTTAACGCTGCTGTTTGAAAGAGCCATTTACACTGGCGCTAAATTAATTGTGTTCCAGCTCTTGTTTTCTGAGCAAATTTCAAAATGCAGCTCTTAATCATGAATACATTTATCCTTATATTACAGCTCGGGGAGAAATACTTTATACGTGCTGTAAATTATAGAGTGCTAGAGCGGAGTGGACACTGAGGGAATTAGCAAACCAAATTTGCTCTGTTTCCATAATTTGCTTGCAATGCCCTTGATGGAAAATGTATCAGTGGATATTTGATATGAAGGGAGTTCTATCATATATTGTTTAACAGGATTCGGGAGAGGGGGTCATTTGTTTCCTTGACAATTGGTCACCAAGGATTAGGGAGTTATTGTTATTACATAATCATAATTGTGAAAAGCTCTTGGCTCGTGAAGAATCACCAGATTAGCCGATGCTCGGACTGACAATGTATCTTACAGGTTTGTCCGGTCTTAAGCTTGATGTCTGCAGTCACTAGATGTGTCGTTCTATGGGATTGCAGACTTGTTAATTCACACATCACGCGTACAGCGAGGCTGTGAGGATTCTCTCTCTCCTCCTGTAGAGTGTAAGCTCTTATGGTCAGTGGGGTCCTCTTTCTCTCTCTCTCTACTCCTGTAGAGTGTAAGCTCTTATGGTCAGTGGGGTCCTCTCTCTCTCTCTCTCTCTCCTCCTGTAGAGTGTAAGCTCTTATGGTCAGTGGGGTCCTCTCTCTCTCTCTCTCTCCTCCTGTAGAGTGTAAGCTCTTATGGTCAGTGGGGTCCTCTTTCTCTCTCTCTCTACTCCTGTAGAGTGTAAGCTCTTATGGTCAGTGGGGTCCTCTCTCTCTCTCTCTCTCTCCTCCTGTAGAGTGTAAGCTCTTATGGTCAGTGAGGTCCTCTCTCTCTCTCTCTCCTCCTGTAGAGTGTAAGCTCTTATGGTCAGTGGGGTCCTCTTTCTCTCTCTCTCTACTCCTGTAGAGTGTAAGCTCTTATGGTCAGTGGGGTCCTCTCTCTCTCTCTCTCTCTCCTCCTGTAGAGTGTAAGCTCTTATGGTCAGTGAGGTCCTCTCTCTCTCTCTCTCCTCCTGTAGAGTGTAAGCTCTTATGGTCAGTGGGGTCCTCTTTCTCTCTCTCTCTCTCTCTCTCTCTCTCTCTCTCCTCCTGTAGAGTGTAAGCTCTTATGGCCAGTGGGGTCCTCTTTCTCTCTCTCTCTCCTCCTGTAGAGTGTAAGATCTTTTGGTAAGGGGGATCCACTCTCTCCCTCCTGTAGAATGTAAGCTCTTATGGACAGTGCACTCCTCTCTCTCTCCTGTAGAGTGTAAGCTCTTATGGGCAGCGGGGTTATCTCTCTCCTCCTGTAGAGTGTAAGCTCTTATGGTCAGTGGGGTCCTCGTTCTCTCTCTCTCTCCTCCTGTAGAGTGTAAGCTCTTATGGTCAGTGTGGTCCTCTTTCTCTCTCTCTCTCTCCTCCTGTAGAGTGTAAGCTCTTATGGTCCTCTCTCCTCCTGTAGAGTGTAAGCTCTTATGGTCAGTGGGGTCCTCTCTCTCTCTCTCTCTCTCTCTCTCTCCTCCTGTAGAGTGTAAGCTCTTTTGGTAAGGGGGATCCACTCTATCTCTCCTGTAGAGTGTAAGCTCTTATGATTAACAGGTTCTCTCTCTCTCTCTCTCCTGTAGAATGTAAGCTCTTATGGGCAGCGAGATTCTCTCTCTCCTGTAGCTCCTATGGTCAATGGTATCCACTCTCTTGTAGAGTGTAAGCTCTTATGGTCAGTAGGGTCCTCTCTCCTGTAAAGTGTAAGCTCTTTTGGTAAGTGGGGTTCTCTCTCTCCTGTAGATTGTAAGCTCTTATGGTCAGTTGGGTTCTTGTAGAATGTAAGCTCTCACGATCAGTGGGGTCCTCTCTCCCTTTTTCTCTCCTGTAGAATGTAAACTCTTATGCTCAGCGAGGTCCTTTCTATCTCTTCTGTAGAGTGTAAGCTCTTATGGTCAGCAGGGTTCGCTCTGTCCTCTAGAGTGTAAGCTCTTATGGTCAGTGAGGTCCTCTCTCTGTCTCTCCTGTAGAGTGTAAGCTCTTATGGTCAGTGGAGTCCTCTCTCTGTCTCTCCTGTAGAGTGTAAGCTCTGATGGTCAGCAGGGTCATCTCTCTCCTGTAGAGTGTAAGCTCTTATGGTCAGTGGAGTCCTCTCTCTCTCTCTTTCTCCTGTAGAGGGAGAGTGTAAGCTCTTATGGTCAGTGGGATCCTCTCTCTCCTGTAGAGTGTAAGCTCTTATTGTCAGTGAGGTTCTCTCTCTCTCTCTTTTCTGCCCCAAATGTATTTTCCAGTATTGCAAGAAAAAAAGTTACTTACAGCAAAAAAGGGCAGCAGTTGTACATCACCCAGGCCAAAAACTAGTACTCTAGCAGGATGCAGCTAAGCCCCCACTAAAGTGGAGGCACCACAGGTGCAGGAAGAGCAAATCACACACACACTTCCAAAACATGGAGGGGGCGATTACTAGATGATAAAACTGCACAATAGTGGCTTGCATAGATCACTGTTCACACATGCAGATGCACAGTCACAAGCCCGCAGCCTATTAGGTGACGCCTATACTATTAGATCAGGCGGGCTGCCAAACCATAATTCATCTTTTTTTATTTTTGGAGGATATTTATTCCTCTGTTTGTTGCTATTTTTATATTTAGTGTAGGGACCTACAAGCATGAGGTTCCCGTGACGAGTGTTATAGGTAGGGATGATCGAATACCTCAAATATTCGGCTTCGTGAATATTTTCCGAATAGGTCGCCGCTATGAGAAACCCGAATAACAACAATTCAGAACTATTTGGGCTTCCCATAGACTTACATTGCGTTTTGAATATTCACATATCGGCGACCTATTCGGAAAATATTCGAGAAGCCGAATATTTGAGGTATTCGATCATCACTAGTTATAGGCTTCCGTATTCTACCCATAATACCAACTAAAACCTTATATTTTTTGTACAGGATGCAGTCAAGCCCCTTTTTGTTAGGCCTTGCATATTAGAGTTCCTACCCCTGTATGGTGCACAGATGGAGTACGGCTTGGCAGCCCACCTGATCTAATAGTATGGGCGTCACCTACAGTACAGACCAAAGGTTTGGACACACCTTCTCATTCAAAGATTTTTCTTTATTTTCAGGACTCTGAAAATTGTAGATGTACATTGAAGGCATCAAAACTATGAATTATCACATGTAGAGTGAAACAACTGAAAATATGTCTTATATTCTAGGTTCTTCACAGTAGCCACCTTTTGCTTTGATTACTGCTTTGCACACTATTGGCATTCTCTTGATGAGCTACAAGAGGTGGTCACCGGAAATGGTTTTCCAACAGTCTTGTAGGAGTTCCCAGAGATGCTTAGCACTTGTTGGCCCTTTTGCCTTCACTCTGCGGTCCAGCTCACCCCAAACCATCTCGATTGGGTTCAGGTCTGGTGACTGTGGAGGCCAGGTCATCTGGCGTAGCACCCCATCCCTCTCCTTCTTAGTCAAATAGCCGTTACACAGCCTGGAGGTGTGTTTAGGGTCATTGTCCTGTTGAAAAATAAATGATGGTCCAACTAAACGCAAACCGGATGGAATAGCACGCCGCTGCAAGATGCTGTGGTAGCCATGCTGGTTCTGCATGCCTTCAATTTTGAATAAATCCCCAACAGTCTCACCGGCAAAGCCCCCCCCACACCATTACACCTCCTCCATGCTTCACGGTGGGAACCAGGCATGTAGAGTCCATCCGTTCACCTTTTCTACAAAGACACGGTGGTTGGATCCAAAGATCTCAAATTTGGACTCATCAGACCAAAGCACAGATTTCCACTGGTCTAATGTCCATTCCTTGTGTTCTTTACCCCAAACAAGTCTCTTCTGCTTGTTCCTGTCCTTAGCAGAGGTTTCCTAGCAGCTATTTTACCATGAAGGCTGCTGCACAAAGTCTCCTCTTAACAGTTGATCTAGAGATGAGAAGGTGTGTCCAAACTTTTGGTCTGTACTGTAATAGGCTGCGGGCTTGTGACTGTGCATCTGCATGTGTGAACAGTGCTCTATGCAAGCCACCAGTGTGCAGTTTTATCATAAAGCAATTGCCCCCTCCATGTTTTGGACGTGTGTGTGTGATTTGCTTCAACTTCACCTGTGATGCCTCCACTTAGTGGGGGCTTAGCTGCATCCTGCTAGAGTATTAGTTTTGGCCTGGGCCATGTACAACTGCTGCCCTTCTTTGCTGTAAGTAATGCTTAATTTTTGGAGGATTTTAATTCCTCTTTTTGTTGCTATTTTTATATTACAAGAAAAAAAGGTTCCAGGCGGCACTCAGTTGTCGGTGCACGAGTCCAGGGAAGGCATCCACATAATATAGCAGAAAAAAACGGACTGGTCCGTTTTTTCTGCTATTTTCCAGTATTGAGATTTGAGCAAATTTATTGGCTGCACATTAAATTTTTGGGGAAAAATTGGTGAATTCGAATTTGCAAAGATCCGCTCATCTTTAATCAATAGGCTAAGTGTGAAATGTGCGTGAGGCTCTTTTGCACTGGTGTGTGGGCAATAACATACAGTGCAGACCAAAAGTTTGGACGCACCTTCTCATCTCTAGAACAACTGTTAAGAGGAGACTTTGTGCAAGGACAGGCAACAAGCAGAAGAGACTTGTTTGGGCTAAAGAACACAAGGAATGGACATTAGACCAGTGGAAATCTGTGCTTTGGTCTGATGAGTCCAAATTTGACATGTTTGGATCAACCACCATGTCTTTGTAGAAAAGGTGAACGGATGGACTCTACATGGCTGGTTCCCACCGTGAAGCATGGTGGAGGAGGTGTGATGGTGTGGGGGTGCTTTGCTGGTGACACTGTTGGGATTTATTAAAAATTGAAGGCATACAGAACCAGCATGGCTACCACAGCATCTTGCAGCGGCGTGCTATTCCATCCGGCTTGCGTTTAGTTGGACCATCATTTATTTTTCAACAGGACAATGACCCCAAACACACCTCCAGGCTGTGTAAGGGCTATTTGACTAAGAAGGAGAGTGATGGGGTGCTACGCCAGATGACCTGGCCTCTACAGTCACCAGACCTGAACCCAATCGAGATGGTTTGGGGTGAGCTGGACCGCAGAGTAAAGGCAAAAGGGCCAACAAGTGCTAAGCATCTATGGGAACTCCTTCAAGACTGTTGGAAGACCATTTCCGGTGACTACCTCTTGAAGCTCATCAAAAGAATGCCAAGAGTGTGCAAAGCAGTAATCAAAGCAAAAGGTGGCTACTTTGAAGAACCTAGAATATAAGACATATTTTCAGTTGTTTCACACTTTTTTAAGTATTTAATTCCACATGTTTTCATTTATAGTTTTGATGCCTTCATTGTGAATCTACAATTTTCAGAGTCCTGAAAATAAAGAAAACTCATTGATTGAGAAGGTGTGTCTAAACATTTGATCTGTACTGTAGATGTCTCTTAAGCAGCTAAAGCGCTGAGAAAATATCGAAAGCTAATGACGTTTTATGGTTTCGAGAACAAAAGGGAAAAGCCTATCGCTTCGTATCCAATCATGAAATTGTAGCCGTTTTGAAGATCCTCGCTCAAAGTATTGGTGGGGGGCCGAGCAGCTGGAACCGTACAGGTCAGGAAATGACATCATCAAAAAGAAAAAACAAGAACATAAACAATAAAAGAAACAAATTAAACAACAAAAAAAAGAAAACAAGAGAAAAAAAAAACCTTCAGACTTTGGAACACCAAGTGCTTTTAAGTGCATTTGGAGTTCCATTAAATAGAAGGTAACATTAGTAAGAGCAATCCGAACCGTCCCACTGTGACATTATAGAAATCCGCACTTCCTTGGAAACATAATTATGTAACAGCATGGGCTTCTCTATTTGCAACAAAAGAACCAAAAACAAGCCAATTGCAAAAAGGAACGGAACGAGAAGGGCGCACAAAGGGATCGGCATTGTGTCTGCCGCCGAATACAACTGCCTCTTAGTATAATAAAGGGAACACGGTAACGAGAGCCAGGTATACAGATAGTCAACGCACAATCGCGCTTTTGACAAGCGGCAAAATTGACAACTCCTTTTTTTTTGTCCCCTCCACTCCTTCACTTAGACTCTTTCATAATAAGTGGAGATGGCGAATTTTCTGCTCTATGATATGGTGAAAGCTTACAAGATCAGACGGTAACGATTCATTCCACCCTCCATGTTACTACAGCGAGAAGATCAAATTGCTCTCGGCCGTAAATCACATATCTGCGAATCTTCACCAGGAAGGAAAAAAAAGCAAAAATCGCAAAATGCAAATAAATTTATTAATGCAAGAAATGTAAGATATTGACTTTCCCTTGGGCGCGATGGTGAATCCTCTACTAAACACATCCATTACTTGATATGTGTTATTAATGCTTTAGCATGTTTCCTTTGTTAGACTCATAAAGCCCTTGAATGAAATAAAGAGATATATGATTTTTTCAGAATTCTCTGGTTATGAATGGAATTTTTTTTTAAGCTTGTACAGTACAGACCAAAAGTTTGGACACACCTTACCATTCAAAGAGTTTTCTTTATTTTCAGGACTCTGAAAATTGTAGATTCACATTGAAGACATCAAAACTATGAATGAAAACATGGGGAATGAAATACTTAAAGTATGAAACAACTGAAAATATGTCTTATATTCTAGGTTCTTCACAGTAGCCACCTTTTGCTTTGATTACTGCTTTGCACACTCTTGGCATTCTCTTGATGAGCTTCAAGAGGTAGTCACCGGAAATGGTTTTCCAACAGTCTTGAAGGAATTCCCAGAGATGCTTAGCACTTGTTGGCCCTTTTGCCTTCACTCTGCGGTCCAGCTCACCCCAAACCATCTCGATTGGGTTCAGGTCTGGTGACTGTGGAGGCCAGGTCATTTGGCGTAGCACCCCATCACTCTCCTTCTTAGTCAAATAGCCCTTACACAGCCTGGAGGTGTGTTTGGGGTCATTGTCCTGTTGAAAAATAAATGATGGTCCAACTAAACGCAAACCGGATGGAATAGCACGCCGCTGCAAGATGCTGTGGTAGCCATGCTGGTTCAGTATGCCTTCAATTTTGAATAAATCCCAAACAGTGTCACCAGCAAAGCCCCCCCACACCATCACACCTCCTCCACCATGCTTCACGGTGGGAACCAGCCATGTAGAGTCCATCCGTTCACCTTTTCTACAAAGACACAGTGGTTGGATCCAAAGATCCCAAATTTGGACTCATCAGACCAAAGCACATTTCCACTGGTCTAATTTCCATTCCTTGTGTTCTTTAGCCCAAACATGTCTCTTCTGCTTGTTGCCTGTCCTTAGCAGTGGTTTCCTAGCAGCTATTTTACCATGAAGGCCTGCCGCACGAAGTCTCCTCTTAATAGTTGTTCTAGAGATGAGAAGGTGTGTCCAAACTTTTGGTCTGTACTGTATATACATTTCCAGATGATACTAAGATAGGAGGAGCAGCCAAAACTATAGAGGAAAGAGATCGTACTCATAAGGATCTCCACAGACTCAAACCATGGGCTGAGGAGAACAGAATGGTGTTGACCAGGTACAAATGCAAAGTCCTACATCTAAAAAAGAAATGTAAAAAGCATATATAATATGGGAGGAATAGAACTAGGTGATAGCACAGAAGAAACGGACTTGGGCATAATAGTGAATCCCAGATTCAACATGAGCCAACAATGCGGAGCTGCAGCTAAAAAGGCCAACAAAATTCTGAGATGTATCAACACAAGCATTGAATCTAGATCAAGAGAGGTCATTATTCCCCCATACTCTGCCCTGGTCAAACCTTACCTGGAATACTGTGCACAGTTCTGGGCACCACAATTCAAGAAAGACATCGATACATGGGAACAAGTCCAGAGAAGAGCAACCAAGATGGTAGAAGGTCTGCAAAACCATGTCTTATGACAACCGGCTACAAGAATTAAAGAGGAGGCTGAGAGGAGACTTAATAGCGATCTACAAATATCTGAAAGGTAGTCACAGTGCAGAGGGAATTACCCTATTCTCATTAGCACAAGGTAGTACAAGAAGTAATGGGATGAAACTTAAAGGAAGGAGATTCAGATTGGACATTAGGAAAAACTTTCTGACAGTGAGGGCAGTCAAAGAGTGGAACAGGCGACCACGGGAGGTGGTGAGCTCTCCATCAATGGAAATCTTCAAGCGGAACATATAGCTGGGATGATTTAGGAAAGCCTGCACTCACAGGGGATTGGACCGAATGGCCCCTGAGGTCCCTTCCAACTCTACCATTCTATGATTCTATGATATACAGTCATGGCCAAAAGTGTTGGCAGTCATGAAATTGTTCCAGAAAATGAAGAATTTCTCCCAGAATATGTAAGTGATAGCATGTTACCGATACCCAGGGAAGACAGGGTAATCTGAACAGACTCTAATGCTAGGGTCCCACAGCTTAATTTCACACCTGGAGGTACCCTTGAAGGTTTGGAGGTCCGGGCCCCCAAACTCGCCCTGACTCCTGTCCTGACCCTGATGACAAGTCCCCACCACCCCCTAAAATCATTTTCCACATAAAAGACATAAATATTTTCTAATTCTGTACCTCTCTTTGTATTAGTCTCTATACTTTGTCAAAATAGAAGAGATCAACCTAAAGATTTGCACTACCATAGTTATTCGATACTCTGTGGCAAAAGGACCAGGGCAGTGTGAGCTTCCTTGGCCTGCACTCGGTTGGTGAACGCTTCTTCTAGCCCTCTACTATGTCACATGAGGCTTCAATACTATGTCCCACATAATGTAAGGACTAGGGATGATCGAATACCTCAAATATTCTGCTTCGCGAATATCCGACGAATAGGTGGCCACTATGCGAATATTCGATGCGCAATGTAAGTTTATGGGAAGCCCGAATAGTTCCGAATAGTTGTTATTCGGGTTTCCCATAGACTTACATTGTGCATTGAATATTCGTAAATAGTCGAATAGTGGCGACCTATTCGGCAAATATTCGAGAAGCCGAATATTTGAGGCATTCGATCATCCCTAGTAAGGACATTTTGGAGGCATAGTAATCACAGTAGGTGCCTAGAATGCCGACATTCGAGTGTTGGCCAAGGAGGTTCACATTACCTTGGTCCAGTTGACACATAGTACCTAAGTGGACAATAACTGGACAATGAATCAAAGTAGTGTGTCATCTTTATAAAATAGCAATTAGGAGGCCACTGAGTCCTGCATGGTGGACACTATGAGATGCCATCATCTACTTGTAGCTGCGTGGTGGGTTCTATGAATTCTATGAATCATTCATGTCACAGACGTCCCCACAATTGACCTGTCCTTGAAATGATATCACTCGCTATGTAAGAAAAAAATGTTTTAAATGTTATTGATGGGCTGAAGAAGAACTAATATTAATCAAGCTCTCCCTCCTTCATACTTTTGTGAGCGGCCATTATAATCAGCCCCATGCAGGCAGCTGTCTCAAGTTTTGCATTTGATGTAATGCACTTTCTCAGTCTCTATATTGATACAATGACATTGATGAAATGATATTTTTAATCACTGATAAATTCTCTATTCCTTTTATTACTGACAAGTAACGTGGTCAAGTATAATCTCTATTTTAACCCAGTGGTCGCCTACTTTTGACTATCCAGTTAGTGGAAGACCAGATCCTAACAGGATCTCCTATAAATTGCCATTACAGAAAATATATCATAGGAATCAAAAATTGAAAAGGGAGCTCCATCTATTAGAGATGAGCGGGCACTACCATGCTCGGGTGCTCAGTACTGGTAACTAGTGATGAGCAGGCACTACCATGCTCTGTGCTCAGTACTGGTAACTAGTGATGAGCGGGCACTACCATGCTCAGGTGCTCAGTACTGGTAACTAGTGATGAGCGGGCACTACCATGCTCAGGTGCTCAGTACTGGTAACTAGTGATGAGCGGACACTACCATGCTCGGGTGCTCAGTACTGGTAACTAGTGATGAGTGGGCACTACCATGCTCAGGTGCTCTGTACTGGTAACTAGTGATGAGCAGGCACTACCATGCTCAGGTGCTCAGTACTGGTAACTAGTGATGAGCGGGCACTACCATGCTCGGGTGCTCGGTACTGGTAACTAGTGATGAGCGGGTGTGTCGCCCTGGGCAAGCCAGGGGACACAGATAACAACACCACTACACCCCACACTCCAGGTAGGCACACCTGCTAACCAGAAATCCTTGTTGCCTCCCTCCAGGAGTCTGTGATGCACACCAGGGGGTGGGCCAGGCGGTTGGCTCCGCCCACCAAGGAGCTCACAACTCTGGAGGCAGGAAGTTACCAGGCAGTCGAGTCAGGGACATGAAGGAGTGAACAGCAGAGTAGCCCAGGCAGGGGCTAGAGGAAACAACCAGAAGTGAAAGTGAAGGAAAGGAAAGTGGAAAAGGAGGAAAGCAAGAAGTGGTGACAGAGCAGAGAGAAGGAGAAGCCTGAGAGCCCAGCTGTGTGTAGGGCTAGAACAGCAAGGTCAGCGACGGCGGTGACTGTCCGGAGGGGGACCGTTTGGAAGTTCCTGGAAGGACCCCGTTGGCTGTGTGCCCGGTGGCCTGGAGCAGTGTTCCGAAGGACAGTCAGCACCAGGGCAGGGGCCTCTCGGACCCCGGCAAGGCTAGGAGTCGCCCAATTTGCCGAATCCGTCAGCGAAGGAGACGCAGATCCCCCAGCAATAAAGTCCCGATTGACGGCAACAGCCCGACCATTACCGGGGAGACACCGCCACCGCCAAGGCACCAGTTTCCCCAGGGCCAGCGCCTGCGGGCAAAGTGTAGAGCTCCTCCGGCCCAGATTGCAGTCGGGGAGCGGGTAACCGGAGGGAATCCACCGCTACCATCAGTCAAACAGGTGCAAGGAAGAGAGACGTCACCGTCACCTACCGGGAGTGCAGGTGCAACCGTCTGTGGGACCGTCCTACCAGCCGTTGGTTTACCGTACAAACTGTGTCCGTGTCTCAGGCTGAGTGAGTACCACAGTGCCGCAAGGCATAGCGCTGCCCCCGCGTCCCTGCGCCCTCCAGGCCCTACACTTCACATCTCTTCACCGGGCCCCGGGATCACCAACCCCTACCCACGGAGGGGCAACACAACACCTGGCTGCTCCCATCACCATCCCCGGGACCCTCACACTGAGCAGCGGTGGTGCCATCACCACAACCGTGGGTGGCGTCACGAACTATAATCCCAACAAACACCCCCCTTTTCACTCACGGGCGAGGAGTGTCGCTCGAGACACCCCGGGATCCGGCCCGCAGCTCGAGCCACCAGGAGCAACTGCCGGACCCGAGCAGAAGGGGTGAGCGCGGTGTGCTGACACCCTCCTCCCCGCCCGCGACAACTTGGCATCACGAACAGGATCTTACCGCTCTGCCGTCTGGTAGAGGTGCGCCTTGTTACCGCCGGAGGTATCCGGCAGAAAAATTTCAGAAGTCGCCATCTTTGGCGCGAAAAGTTCCCGCTCGAGCGTCTTCTCGAGCAGTAAGGGCGCGAAGGCCAAAACCCCGCCCCGAGAGAGGAGGGGCGGGAAAGAGCTAAGGGGGACGCGATGGCGGCTGGCGGCATGTAGTCGCCGCTATAAAAGCAGGGACGCCAGGACTCTGCAAACATCCCGTTCCTGGAAACAAACGAACCAGCCATCATGTGGATGCCGTCCCGCGACACCGTGCCCCCCGCGCCTGGAACCGCGGCGTGGGTAGAGATCCGGACCGCGCAGCTCTACCAACGGCTGCAGGTGAAGATGCAGCTCCTCATGGAGGAGTGGGAGGCCGACATGGCGGACGTTGTAGCCACCGTGCGGAGACGCGAGGAGGAAGCGGAGAAAGGGAGGGTGAGTGACCCACGTCCCGACGCCCTTGAGGGGCCGGTCATCGCGGCTGTGGGGCCCGGTCCAAGCCCTCTCCCTTTGCCGCCTCCTTCGCCACCCGTCCCGGAGGCCGTGACCCCGCCACTAGGCCTGCTACCACCGCAACCGGTAGCAGTACCCAGCGTCCCCGCCCAAGCGGGCCAACCTGTAGCCGGAGCCCGCAGCAAGTCCGTAGTGTTGCCGTGGAAGACTCCGAAGACCGAACCGGAGGCATCCCCTGAGAGACTCCCCGAGCCGGAGCCGATGACCCGCTCCAGGCCGAAGGCCCAGCAGCGGAAAGCCCCTAGGCCCATCCCCCACACCTCGGCTGAGGTAGCGCCGGGTTGTTGCTGCAGGGCAGCGCCCAAGGCCATGACACCGCGGGATACGCCACCCACCTTCCTGACAGTGGGTAACGTTCTGGATGTCCCGCGGGGCCCGACCCGTGCGCCGGCGCTGGCAGCAGCGCCGTATTGGGATAGGGAGCCGGTACCGCTGGGCCTGGAGATCGCCGAGAGAGAGAGGAAGAAGGCCGAGCTGGTGGCCAGAGCGATCCGTGAGAAAGAAAATCTCCGGCAAGCGACCTTCCGTGACCGGGGACCGCTGCACGAGGGGCAGGTGAGGCGGTTTGATGTCCGCCGGGGCTACGGGTTCATCTATGAGCCGGGCCTGGAGGCTGAGGTGTTTGTAGCCCGGCGGGACGTGCATGCTCACCTGCCCGAAGAACATCCCGGCCGTAACCTGATGCCGGGAGATATTGTGCAGTATACCCGGCACTTTGGGGAGCGAGGATGGTTTGCGCTGGACGTTAACCTCAGGAGGGGCCCGGAGGCCCGAGCGAGCGCAGACCTCTACCCCTTGCCAGCAGCCCCAGCGCTTGAAAGACCGGAGTAGGGCAATGGAGGCCCGCAGCACCGTCCCCGTTGGGACCACCTGCTTGTTTGAAAAGTTGAAAGATGATGAAAAATGATTATCCGAGTTTTCACCTGATTCACCGTGTGATTTGCAACCGGCTGGAGCCGGCACCGTTGTCCCCGTGGGGACCGTTAAAAGTTTAAAAATGCATGGGAACTAGCCATGGACAAGCCCGTGAACTCTGCAGGGCAACCACAAACGTTAGTGGCTTGTAAATATGTTGGGTACCGTTACCGTTTCCGCAGGCCGCCTCCGGAGAGGCAGGTTGGAGGGAGGGCCCTGAGCAGAGCAGGCCAGGGCCCAGCCACCAAAGGGACCGGTGGCTACCCTCTGGGGGGAAGGACAGATCCCGCTCGGGTGACTTGTGCTGGACTGTGGGTCAAGGGGTGCTGCCTGGGTTTTAGGGGCAGCATCAGGGCCAGGTTGCTTGGGTGGGAGAGAGCGGAAACCGTGACCGTACACCGTTGAAACGTTAAAAGTAAAATGTGCCTCCCGTCTTGGGAAGAGTTGATTAAAAATGTTATGCCTATGTTATGTTTAACCCTGTTATCCCCTTTTTACAGAAAAATAAAACCGGTGTAGGACGGCAGCCCGCGGACGGTCTGCATTTTGCTAAGGGGGAATGTGTTGCCCTGGGCAAGCCAGGGGACACAGATAACAACACCACTACACCCCACACTCCAGGTAGGCACACCTGCTAACCAGAAATCCTTGTTGCCTCCCTCCAGGAGTCTGTGATGCACACCAGGGGGTGGGCCAGGCGGTTGGCTCCGCCCACCAAGGAGCTCACAACTCTGGAGGCAGGAAGTTACCAGGCAGTCGAGTCAGGGACATGAAGGAGTGAACAGCAGAGTAGCCCAGGCAGGGGCTAGAGGAAACAACCAGAAGTGAAAGTGAAGGAAAGGAAAGTGGAAAAGGAGGAAAGCAAGAAGTGGTGACAGAGCAGAGAGAAGGAGAAGCCTGAGAGCCCAGCTGTGTGTAGGGCTAGAACAGCAAGGTCAGCGACGGCGGTGACTGTCCGGAGGGGGACCGTTTGGAAGTTCCTGGAAGGACCCCGTTGGCTGTGTGCCCGGTGGCCTGGAGCAGTGTTCCGAAGGACAGTCAGCACCAGGGCAGGGGCCTCTCGGACCCCGGCAAGGCTAGGAGTCGCCCAATTTGCCGAATCCGTCAGCGAAGGGGACGCAGATCCCCCAGCAATAAAGTCCCGATTGACGGCAACAGCCCGACCATTACCGGGGAGACACCGCCACCGCCAAGGCACCAGTTTCCCCAGGGCCAGCGCCTGCGGGCAAAGTGTAGAGCTCCTCCGGCCCAGATTGCAGTCGGGGAGCGGGTAACCGGAGGGAATCCACCGCTACCATCAGTCAAACAGGTGCAAGGAAGAGAGACGTCACCGTCACCTACCGGGAGTGCAGGTGCAACCGTCTGTGGGACCGTCCTACCAGCCGTTGGTTTACCGTACAAACTGTGTCCGTGTCTCAGGCTGAGTGAGTACCACAGTGCCGCAAGGCATAGCGCTGCCCCCGCGTCCCTGCGCCCTCCAGGCCCTACACTTCACATCTCTTCACCGGGCCCCGGGATCACCAACCCCTACCCACGGAGGGGCAACACAACACCTGGCTGCTCCCATCACCATCCCCGGGACCCTCACACTGAGCAGCGGTGGTGCCATCACCACAACCGTGGGTGGCGTCACGAACTATAATCCCAACAAACACCCCCCTTTTCACTCACGGGCGAGGAGTGTCGCTCGAGACACCCCGGGATCCGGCCCGCAGCTCGAGCCACCAGGAGCAACTGCCGGACCCGAGCAGAAGGGGTGAGCGCGGTGTGCTGACACCCTCCTCCCCGCCCGCGACACGGGCACTACCATGTTCTGTGCTCAGTACTGGTAACTAGTGATGAGTGAGCACTACCATGCTCAGGTGCTCAGTACTGGTAACTAGTGATGAGCGGGCACTACCATGCTCGGGTGCTCAGTACTGGTAACTAGTGATGAGCGGGCACTACCATGCTTGGGTGCTCAGTACTCGTAACTAGTGATGAGCGGGCACTACCATGCTCGGGTGCTCAGTACTCGTAACTAGTGATGAGCGGACACTACCATGCTCGGGTGCTCAGTACTGGTAACTAGTGATGAGCGGGCACTACCATGCTTGGGTGCTCAGTACTGGTAACTAGTGATCAGCGGGCACTACCATGCTTGGGTGCTCAGTACTCGTAACTAGTGATGAGTGGGCACTATCATGCTCGGGTACTCAGTACTCGTAACTAGTGATGAGCGAGCACTACCATGCTCGGGTACTTGATACTCGTAACTAGTGATGAGCAGGCACTACCATGTTCGGGTGCTCTGTACTCGTAACTAGTGATGAGCGGGCACTACCATGCTCGGGTGCTCAGTACTCGTAACTAGTGATGAGCGAGCACTACCATGCTCGGGTGCTCAGTACTCGTAACTAGTGATGAGCGTGCACTACCATGCTCGGGTGCTCGGTACTCGTAACTAGTGAATAGCGGGCACTATCATGCTCGGGTGCTTGGTACTCGTAACTAGTGATGAGCGGGCACTACCATGCTCGGGTGCTCAGTACTGGTAACTAGTGATGAGCGGGCACTACCATGCTCGGGTGCTCGGTACTGGTAACTAGTGATGAGCGGGCACTACCATGCTCGGGTGCTCAGTACTCGTAACTAGTGATGAGGGAGCACTACCATGCTCAGGTGCTCAGTACTGGTAACTAGTGATGAGCGGGCACTACCATGCTCGAGTGCTCAGTACTCGTAACTAGTGATGAGCGGCACTACCATGCTCGGGTGCTCGGTACTGATAGCTAGTGATGAGAGAGCACTACCATGCTTGGGTGCTCAGTACTGGTAACTAGTGATGAGCGGGCACTACCATGCTTGGGTGCTCAGTACTCGTAACTAGTGATGAGCGGGCACTACCATGCTCGGGTACTCAGTACTCGTAACTAGTAATGAGCGGGCACTGACATGCTCGGGTACTTGATACTCGTAACTAGTGATGAGCAGGCCCTACCATGTTCGGGTGCTCAGTACTCGTAACTAGTGATGAGCGGGCACTACCATGCTCGGGTACTCAGTACTCGTAACTAGTAATGAGCGGGCACTGACATGCTCGGGTACTTGATACTCGTAACTAGTGATGAGCGGGCACTACCATGCTCGGGTGCTCAGTACTCGTAACTAGTGATAAGCGGGCACTACCATGCTCGGGTGCTCAGTACTCGTAACTAGTGATGAGCGAGCACTACCATGCTCGGGTGCTCACACTCGTAACTAGTGATGAGCGGGCACTACCATGCTTGGGTGCTCTGTACTCGTAACTAGTGATGAGCGTGCACTACCATGCTCGGGTGCTCGGTACTCGTAACTAGTGAATAGCGGGCACTATCATGCTCGGGTGCTTGGTACTCGTAACTAGTGATGAGCGGGCACTACCATGCTCGGGTGCTCAGTACTCGTAATTAGTGATGAGCAGGCACTACCATGCTCGGGTGCTCAGTACTGGTAACTAGTGATGAGCGGGCACTACCATGCTCGGGTGCTCAGTACTGGTAACTAGTGATGAGCGGGCACTACCATGCTCGGGTACTTGGTACTCATAACTAGTGATGAGCAGGCACTACCATGCTCGGGTGCTCAGTACTCGTAATTAGTGATGGTTGGGCACTACCATGCTCGGGTGCTCAGTACTGGTAACTAGTGATGAGCGGGCACTACCATGCTCGGGTGCTCAGTACTCGTAACTAGTGATGGTTGGGCACTACCATGCTCGGGTGCTCAGTACTGGTAACTAGTGATGAGCGGGCACTACCATGCTCGGGTGCTCTGTACTCGTAACTAGTGATGAGCGGGCACTACCATGCTCGGGTGCTCAGTACTGGTAACTAGTGATGAGCGGGCACTACCATGCTCGGGTGCTCAGTACTCCTAACTAGTGATGAGCGGGCACTACCATGCTCGGGTGCTCAGTACTGGTAACTAGTGATGAGCGGGCACTACCATGCTCGGGTGCTCAGTACTCGTAACTAGTGATGGTTGGGCACTACCATGCTCGGGTGCTCAGTACTGGTAACTAGTGATGAGCGGGCACTACCATGCTCGGGTGCTCTGTACTCGTAACTAGTGATGAGCGGGCACTACCATGCTTGGGTGCTCAGTACTGGTAATTAGTGATGAGCGGGCACTACCATGCTCGGGTGCTCAGTACTCCTAACTAGTGATGAGCGGGCACTACCATGCTCGGGTGCTCAGTACTGGTAACTAGTGATGAGCGGGCACTACCATGCTCGGGTGCTCAGTACTCATACCTACTGATGAGCGCACACTACCATACTCGGCGTTTGGTTCTTGTAATGAGCAGTTGGATGCTCAGATGGGGTGAGTCGTGTACCGAGTATCATGGAAGTCAATGGGGAACATTTTTCCGGGAAGTCTTCTTGGTTCTGCGTGTGATTCCGTTGTCACTGATTGTCCTTCAGGCTACTTGTTGTTTCCTTTAAATGACATATGACCACTTCTAACCAATCGCTCCCGTTCCAGACACTACGAGGAGTTTGCACACAGCTGCACACAGCACAGTCCGCTGCCTGCCATGTGCCTGAGCTTGTGTTTTAGATGTCCACTTGTCAACCTCCATCAAATTTTGGGAATGCCCCGTATTCCTACAGCTAGGTATGATCTGGCACAACTCCATTATGTGATCTGTGGATTGGTTTACTTCTCCCTTTATATACAGTATTCCATCGTATTGATGCATATCTTGGCCATTGGATTTTCCATGATTTTGAGGAGCTTTCTTACAAGCAACCGTTGTCCAAAGATGACAAAATTCTACACCAGATTTGTTCTAATACCCGAATGTCTCCATCAATAAATCCTGGATGCCTTCGGTAGCCGGTAATCACGTATCTGTGCACTCTAATGGCATTGTACAGTTTAATAAGACATATAAATTTGCAGGATATCACATGATCTTCACAGCCTGTACTAGTAATTCTATGCAGTGAGTCAGAGGACAATCTGCTGAAAGCTGGCAGGTGTCGGGGAACAAGAGAAGCAGATCCTCCGCCGGTACATACAGTAGGATGTATTGAGTTTTTTTCAGCAGACATTCATATGGCAGGCAAAGTCTTAACCATCTCTTACTAGTCCATTATGTACAATATCTGGGAAGGGCTATAAGATAATATCCAAACAATCGGGGGTCTATTATTCTACAGTGAGAACGTGGAAAAGACAGATGTTTTACGCTGTACAAAGGGCTGGTAAGACGTAGTACAGGGTATTACCCACTAGATGGCAGCAAAGTAGTGGAGGAGAGACAAGGAAGCACTGTAACAGAAAAACAGCTGAAGTACAGCAGAGTAACCTCAGCAGGCAGTTAACAGGCGAACCACTAGGGGGCAATAGAGTAGTCAAACAGTCAGGGTCTAGCCAGAAAAGTCAAGTCACTGCAAAGGGAGGATCAATATCAAAATCAGAAAACAGAACCGAGTCGGAATCCGGGAGATCAGGTATGCCGAGGGAAACACAAATAACAGACAGGAGAGGGAAGTCAGGGAACGGGACAGCAGGAGGCAAGACAGATAGGGAACACTCACCAGAACCAGTATACAAGCTGCAAGGCAGAAATATCACTGGCACTGAGCCATAGGTAGAGAGGCAATGTATAATGTCCTGGGATCCAAAACAAGGCAAGGGAAGTTAACCTCTGACATGATTAGGCCAAAGCTGCGTGTAACCACAGCAGGGAAAAGCATTAAAGTGGAAAGAGAGATGACAATCTTCCCACGAGGAATGGACATCCAGGCAAAGTCAACCCCAGGTCTGACCGTACAATACCCCAAAAAATCGCAAAACTAAATCTACAGCTCATAATCCAAAAGTCATAATATTTTAGTAGTGAGTAGAATTAGATACAGACTGAACAATTACTGATAACGGGGAACAGGGGCTCCCATAATGTCCCTCACCATAGGGGACCATAGGCTAATCCTAACTTCAGGGTTACTTCTGATAGTGGAGATGCCTGAGTCCCATTCCTGGTTATGCTCCTGGCCAGAACTAAGCCGGCATCACATGGGACGAGTTATCGTGCGATCGCATAAGAGATCGCACCCGCCCCCGTTGTTTGTGCGTCACGGGCAATTAGTTGCCCGTGGCGCACAAAGTCGTTTAACCCCTGTCACACCTACTCACCTGCCAGACGACCTCGCTGTGGGCAGCGAATATCCACTTCCTGAAGGGGGAGGGACGTTCGGCGTCACAGCGACGTCACACAGCGGCTGGCCAATAGAAGCGGAGGGGCGGAGATGAGCGGGACGCAGGTAAGCTGCAGTTTATCATTCCCGGGGTGTCACACGGAGCGATGTGTGCTGCCTCAGGAACGACGAACAACCGGCGCACAGAAGAAGAAACGACATTTTGAAAATGAGCGACGTGTCAATGAGCAACGATAAGGTGAGTATTTTTGCTCGTTCACTGTCGCTCGTAGCTGTTACACGCTACGATATATCAGACGATGCCGGATGTGCGTCACTTATGACGTGACCCCGCCGACATATCGCCTGATATATCGTACCGTGTGACGCCGGCTCTACTCTGATACCTGCCTCCCACCAGGGAAGGACAGGGCAGGAGTGTAATGAAAAATTGATTATGACAGGTAGGGGAAAACCAAAATTCTGACACACACCACACACACAGGAATAGACAAAAAGAAACAGGAATAAAGTAAGAGCAGGAAGGTAACAATAAAGGGCAACAACTGTGAATTAGAGATGAGCGAACCTTTGGAGGTTTGGTTCACAGGGCACATTCAAACCGTAGATAAGTTTCGGTTTGTGACCCTGACTTGCACTAAACCTCAGTAATTGGACATTTCGTGTCTCTACCAACATACAGCCAGCCATAAGCAGAACACATCCAGGGGTGGGTGGGTGAGGTTTCGCAAATGTTTTTTTATTTTTGTCTGTGCACACTACATCTGATTGCGCTGATTTTACCCCCTGTGCGAGCCATTCATAAGCTGCACGTGGCTCGCACAGGGCTGAGCATCACTCATACCCAAACACAGTGCTGCTCCTTTGAGTAGTTTGCACTCGTAACTCACTCGAACTTCCAACCCGAACTTTGTTTTTTTGGAAGTTGGTTTCCGAACCCGAACCTCGAACCTCGAGATTGCTCATCTCTAGTGTTAACTTCTCAACTACACTCAGCATCAAGTATAACAACCACCAGTGTGAATCACAAGACTTTACCAGACCAGTATAGATAAACTATAACTGGCATAGGTGAAAGGATCTAGCCAGCATACATAGGAGGGGAGCAGATGTGATTGGCTCACCCACAACATATGATCAAAGGAGACTAGCAAGCACTCTAGCAGAAATTAACTCTTGCTAGCCTGCCTATAAACTACCACTCAGTTGGTCAACGCCCTGGTCCGCCTGTGTTGATCACAGACACCAGAGAAGCTATCAGGCAGAGTGTCAGAATCTGTAGTCTGAACAGAACCTGATGCCACCATGAAAGATGGTGACGTTTGTAAAAATCTCATTGCTACAAATCATTTGGACTTGCTCCATAGCCACTGGACTTAGTTTTTTTCTGCAGAGACAAAAGCAGCAAAATAGCAATATGCGAACATAGCCTTAAGGCTGCTTTACACGCAACAACATTGCTAACGAGATGTTGTTGGGGTCACGGAATTCGTGAAGCAGATCCAGCCTCGTTAGCGACGTTGTTACCTGTGAAACGCACGAACGACCATTAATGATCAAAACTACTCATCATATCGTTGATCGTTGACCAGTCATTCCTATCCCAATTAGGGATTGCTTGCTGCTGCAGGTACGATGTTGTTCGTCGTTCCTGCGGCAGCATACATCGCTATGTATGCAGGAACGAGGAACATCACCATACCTGCGGCCCCCTGCAATGAGGAAGGAAAGGGTGGGCGGGATATTCTGGCCGCTCATCTCCGCCCCTCTGCTTTTATTGGGCGGCCGCTTAGTGACACCAATGTGACGCCGAACGAACCGCCCCTTAGAATGGAGCCACAGCGACGTTGCAGAGCAGGTAAGTTCGTGTGACGCGTGTAAGCGATGTTGTGCGCCACGGACAGCGATTTGCCCATGACACACTACCGACGGGGGCGGGTGCTTTCGCCAGTGACATCGCTAGCGATGACACTGTGTGTAAAGCCCACTTTAGTCTCACTTTTCTGCAGCCCTCTCCTTAACTATGTTCCTGTTGTTCTTTACCAGGTTCCCCAATTGGTTCCTTTTCCTTCTTTTTCTACCTCTGGTCTTTGGTTGCTGACACTGACCACTAGGTGCCACGCTGCCACACAGTGTGTGATAGATGATGTGCAATGTATCCAAACACTCAGCGTGTTGCAAAGTTGGTGGTGATGTCCACCAGAAGACTAAAAGGAAGAGGAGAAGAAGAAGAAAGAAGAGGTGCCGATTAGAGAACCAGGTGAGAACAGAGATCGGAACCAGCGGGAAATGTATGGATAGGACTGTGGATAGAAGAGTTTATTATTTTTTAACCTCTTCACAACAGATTCTATTTCTTCTGAATTATTCAAAGAAAATTAAGTAAAGCGAGCTTTACACACTGCGATATCGGTCCCGATATCGCTAGCATGGGTACCCGCCCCCATCTGTTGCGCAAATCGCTGCCTGTGCTGCACAACATCGCCCAGACCCGTCACACATACTTTCTAAGGGAGCGGTCCGTGCAGTGTCACAGCGACGTCACTGAGCGGCCGCCAAATAGAAGCAGAGGGGCGGAGATGAGCGGGACGTAACATCCCGCCCACCTCCTTCCTTCCGCATAGCGGCCGGGAGGCAGGTAAGGAGAGCTTCCTCGTTCCTGCGGTGCCACACGGAGCGATGTGTGCTGCCGCAGGAACGAGGAACAACCTCGTTACTGCTGCAGTAACGATATTTAAGAATGGACCCCCATGTCACCGATGAGCGATTTTGCACATTTTTGCAACGATGCAAAATCGCTCATCGGTGTCACACGCAACGGCATCGCTAATGCGGCCGGATGTGCGTCACCAATTCCGTGACCCCAACGAGTTCGCATTAGCGATGTCGTAGCGTGTAAAGCCCCCTTTACCCTCTTTAATTTAAAGTATTTTCACACTACTTTAACATTGATACTTTAGGATAGGTCATCATTGTCTGATTGGCTGGGATCCGGCACCTAGCCCCCCTTCCGATCAGCTGTTATAGCTGTCAGCGGCGGTAGCTGGCAGCCTGAAATGCTCCATTCCGGAGCTGCTCCATCAACTGATACGAGCAGCAGCCACGGCCAGGTACTGCACATCCACCTCCCTGTCAAATCAATAGGAGACAAATGTGCAGTACCAGGTCGCGGCCGCTATCAGAAGACAGGGCAGCTCCAGAACTGAGCATTTCCATCTACTTGTTGCCGCCATCGGTAGTGAGAACAGCTGATCATCCGGGGTTTGACACCCTACACCCCGACAATTAGCTGGCCTTGGTGCCGGCGGCAGCAGGTGACCAGAAATGCTTAGTTCTGTGGCTGCCCCATTAACTGATGGCTGCTGTGGCCCAGGGTACTGCACATCTGCCTTTCTTTCAATCAATAGGAGGCGGATGTGCAGTACCCGGCCGCGGACACTATCAAAAGACGGGGCAGCTCCGGAGCTGAGCATTTCCGGCCATCTGCTGTCACCGGCAGCACCGAGAACAGCTGATCGGCAGGGGTGCCGAGTGTTGGACCCCAGCCGATCAAACATTGACGAACTACTCTAATGTAAAAGTAGTGGGCAACCCCTTTAGCAAAACCTCCCAAATCAAATTTCTGGAGACATACTCAACTTTTATATCTATAAGTCAATGTCCATCCTTTAACGATCTTTTCAACATGATCAGGAATTAATTCCAAGCCAGAAATACATTATTGCCATTGCAAACCGCTTTGGTACATGTCCACCATGTGACCAGTAAGACCAGTTATTGGCTGTAGCGGTCACGTGATGCAACTAAAGAAGAGGTAAAAATGTTCTTTATTTAATCCAACGGTGCAGATAAAAAGCGGAAGGAGAGCTGGGTGCGGGTCCCCTCAGGACGACGGCCGTTTCGGATGGACCTGTAGAAGTGCTTTCAAGCACGAAACGGCCGTCGTCCTGAGTTAACCCGCACCCAGCTCTCCACCCACTTTTTATCTGCACCGTTGGATTAAATAAAGAACATTTCTACTGGAATCCTGTTGGTATGTGCCGTTGCTTTTCCTACTTCTTTGATGGCTATATGAGAATTCACCTCTTTAATCAACGAGCACCCATGGCCAGTTTATCATCTGGAGCGACCACAACTAAGCCACTCCTTGCTGGCACCTGTGCAAGGCGCGGCGCGGTTGTGCAGGACCGTTTCTCCCTTTTTTTGCTTAATGAAGAGGTAGAGATATACCGGAGGGGTTGAAGTCCACATTTCATACATAGAACATGATTATCACTGTCATTATTTGGTTACTAAATATTAAATATTCGACTTTTGTATTTCTTAAAATCCAGAGTGTAATCATCTCCTACTATTTATTCTGAGGCCATTACTGTATTTATGCGGTCTATGTAAAGATTATATTGTAATTTACAGTTTATTAATATTTATATATTAATTAAATATGGCGTCTTTCTGTTTTCCGAGGGCCATATCTGATCTGCCTCGAATTTCTTAGTTTCAAGAAAGTGCGGACGTGCGATTCATTTATTGCAGTTGGATAATTCACTGTCCTTATACTATGGAAGAACAGCATGACCATCAGATTGGAAGCCGCGGTTTTGATAATACATTTTGCAATATACTTTGTAATATTGTGGAAATATAGAAAATAAAACCCAACCATGCATCATTCCCGTGAAATGAGATTATGCTCCGTGAATTATTGATAGAGGTGGAATCAGTGTTTGGTCATGATGCAAAATGATAGAAGTCAGGGCTTAGGGCTTATTCAGTGTTATGGGGTTAGAATAGCTCAGGGATCTGGAATGGTAAATAAATATCGGAAATTTTTATAAGAAACATGTGTCATTGAGTATTTGGACCGCTAAATATATCCAACACATACTTCAAGTACATTAGAAGATACTATCAAAGGATATGGACAATAGTGACTATTCGTGTTCCAAATAATCAGGACCCGAATAGATACTACAAAGTCTTTTTCAGAACATTAACAGATTCTGAATTACGGTAATTCATTCTGCAGCCAGAAATGTGTAGGGAAACAAAGAATCTGTAAAAGCCAAATGGTCAAATATTTATGCCAAAAAGATTTTTATTCCACTATACATCCATGGATATAATGGATTACAGTATTTTTTTAAATATGGCAGCAGTATCAGATATGCAAATAATTACAGACCCCCCCCAGCCAACTTTAAAAAGTTGTCAAGGGATTATTATTATTATTATTATTATTATTATTATTATTATTATTATTATTATTATTATTATTATTATTATTGTGTATTATTATTATTATTATTATTATTATTATTATTATTATTATTATTATTATTATTATTATTATTATATTAGAGTGTTATTATTATTATTATTATTATTTTTATAAGAAACATGTGTCATTGAGTATTTGGACCGCTAAATATGTCCAACACATACTTCAAGTACATTAGAAGATACTATCACAGGATATGGACAATAGTAACTATTTGTGCTCCAAATAATCCAGACCCGAATACATACTACAAAGTCTTTTTCAGATTCTGAATTACAGTAATTCATTCTGCAGCCAGAAATGTGTAGGGAAACAAAGAATCTGTAAAAGCCAAATGGTCAAATATTTATGCCAAAAAGATTTTTATTCCACTATACATCCATGTAAATAATGGATTCCAGTATTTTTTAAAAATATGGCAGCAGTATCAGATATGCAAATAATTACAGGCCCCCCGCCCAGCCAACTTTAAAAAGTTTTCAAGGGAGAATTATTATTATTATTATAATTATTATTATTAATAATAATAATAATATTAGTAGTAGTATTTTTGTGTATTATTATTATTATTATTATTATTATTATTATTATTGTTATTATTATATTAGAGTGTTATTATTATTATTGTTATTAGTGTTATTTTTATTATTTGTGAGTATTATTCATATTATTGTTATCATTATTATTATTATTATTATTATTATTATTATTATTATTATTATTATTAGTAGTAGTAGTAGTAGTAGTAGTAGTAGTATTTTATGTATTATTATTATTATTGTTATTATTATATTAGAGTGTTATTATTATTATTATTGTTATTATTATTATTTTTGAGTATTATTAATATTATTGTTATCATCATTATTATTATTATTATTATTATTATTATTATATTGGAGTATTATTATTATTATATTAGAGTATTATTATTATTATTATTATATTATTAGTGATTTTTTTTCAATCCTGAAAAAGGATTTACAATTGCAATTAGAGCATATGTAATAAATGGACATTACCAGTTTTTTAATGCAAATTGCCTTTTCAGAAAGACAGATGACTAAAGGGCTTAGTGGCAGCTGTGGACTGCCATTAACCTCTTATATTACCCAAATTAACACTGCACCAGGGCAGTCGGAATGAGCCAAGTAAAGTGCTGAAATTGTCACATCTAATGGATGTGACCATTCTGAGTGGCTGCAGGCTACTATTTTTAAGGCTGGGGGGCTGCCAATATCCAGCCTGAGAATACCAGCCCCCAGCTGTCGGGCTTCATCATGGCTGCGTATCAAAATTGGGGGGCTGTTTTTTTATTGTTGCTTATTCAAATAATTAAAAAAAAGCTGCATGCGGTTCTTCTTAGTTTTATACACAGCCAAGATAAGCACACGGCTGGTGGCTGCAGCCTATAACCGCGGGCTTTATCTGTGCTGGGTACCATAATATGGGGGAACACTAAACCAATTTTTCTATTTATTTATTTTTTTGTTCTTATACGACAATAGACAAACATAGCATCTGTGATTGGAAGTGTCAGACACGCTGTCACTCAGGATGGGGCCACATCTGACTACCACCAATCAGATGCCAGTGGGCAGGTGAAGCAGTGCATATGCATGAAGGTAAATGAGTGGCCCCAGTAATGAATGGGCAGCCGTGGGAGCAGTGTACAGCCGCGTCGATGACTCGGTAAGTATAGCATGCTTGCTCATATGCCCCTATCCCTTCTACCACCACTTTTAATAGCCGGATTCTGGTCCCCATAGTCTTATATGGGGACTGGCACCCAGTCAGATAACCGGGATCAATGCCAGGCCGGAACCGTATTCTTTTTTTGTAATACAGTTAAGTCCACTGGTCATGGTTATCTGCGAGTCTGACCAGCACTAGTTACGAGTACCAAGCACCGGTAGTGCCCACTCATCACCAGTTACCAGTACTGAGCACCCGAGCATGGTAGTGCCCACTCATCACCAGTTACCAGTACTGAGCACACAAGCATGGTAGTGCCCGCTCATCACTAGTTACCAGTACAGAGCACCCGAGCATGGTAGTGCCCACTCATCACCAGTTACCAGTACTGAGCACCCGAGCATGGTAGTGCCCGCTCATCACTAGTTACCAGTACTGAGCACCCGAGCATGGTAGTGCCCGCTCATCACTAGTTACCAGTACAGAGCACCCGAGCATGGTAGTGCCCGCTCATCACCAGTTACCAGTACTGAGCACCCGAGCATGGTAGTGCCCGCTCATCACTAGTTACCAGTACAGAGCACCCGAGCATGGTAGTGCCCGCTCATCACTAGTTACCAGTACTGAGCACTCGAGCATGGTAGTGCCCGCTCATCACTAGTTACCAGTACTGAGCACCCGAGCATGGTAGTGCCCGCTCATCACTAGTTACCAGTACTGAACACCCGAGCATGGTAGTGCCCGCTCATCACTAGTTACCAGTACTGAGCACCCGAGCATGGTAGTGCCCGCTCATCACTAGTTACCAGTACTGAGCACCCGAGCATGGTAGTGCTCGCTCATCACTAGTTACCAGTACTGAGCACCCGAGCATGGTAGTACCCGCTCATCACTAGTTACCAGTACTGAGCACCCAAGCATGGTAGTGCTCGCTCATCACTAGTTACCAGTACTGAGCACTCGAGCATGGTAGTGCCCGCTCATCACTAGTTACCAGTACTGAGCACTCGAGCATGGTAGTGCCCGCTCATCACTAGTTACCAGTACTGAGCACCCGAGCATGGTAGTGCCCGCTCATCACTAGTTACCAGTACTGAGCACCCGAGCATGGTAGTGCTCGCTCATCACTAGTTACCAGTACTGAGCACCCGAGCATGGTAGTGCCCGCTCATCACTAGTTACCAGTACTGAGCACCCGAGCATGGTAGTGCTCGCTCATCACTAGTTACCAGTACTGAGCACCCGAGCATGGTAGTGGCCGCTCATCACTAGTTACCAGTACTGAGCACCTGAGCATGGTAGAGCTCGCTCATCACTAGTTACCAGTACTGAGCACCTGAGCATAGTAGTGCCCGCTCATCACTAGTTACGAGTACTGAGCACCTGAGCATGGTAGTGCCCGCTCATCACTAGTTACGAGTACTGAGCACCCGAGCATGGTAGTGCCCGCTCATCACTAGTTACGAGTACTGAGCACCTCAGCATGGTAGTGCCCGCTCATCACTAGTTACGAATACAGAGCACCCGAGCATGGTAGTGCCCGCTCATCACTAGTTACGAGTACTGAGCACCCGAGCATGGTAGTGCCCGCTCATCACTAGTTACCAGTACAGAGCACCTGAGCATGGTAGTGCTCGCTCATCACTAGTTACCAGTACTGAGCACCTGAGCATGGTAGTGCTCACTCATCACTACTTACGAGTACTGAGCAACCGAGCATGGTAGTGCCCGCTCATCACTAGTTACCAGTACAGAGCACCCGAGCATGGTAGTGCCCGCTCATCACTAGTTACAAGTACTGAGTACCTGAGCATGGTAGTGCTCACTCATCACTAGTTATGAGTACTGAGCACCTGAGCATGGTAGTGCCCGCTCATCACTAGTTACCAGTACAGAGCACCTGAGCATGGTAGTGCACGCTCATCACTAGTTACCAGTACAGAGCACCCGAGCATGGTAGTGCCCGCTCATCACTAGTTACAAGTACTGAGTACCTGAGCATGGTAGTGCTCACTCATCACTAGTTATGAGTACTGAGCACCTGAGCATGGTAGTGCCCGCTCATCACTAGTTACCAGTACAGAGCAACCGAGCATGGTAGTGCACGCTCATCACTAGTTACCAGTACTGAGCACCTGAGCATGGTAATGCCCACTCATCACTAGTTACCAGTACTGAGCACCTGAGCATGGTAGTGCCCGCTCATCACTAGTTACCAGTACAGAGCACCCGAGCATGGTAGTGCCCGCTCATCACTAGTTACAAGTACTGAGCACCTGAGCATGGTAGTGCCCGCTCATCTATAGTTACCAGTACTGAGCACCTGAGCATGGTAGTGCTCACTCATCACTAGTTACCAGTACTGAGCACCTGAGCATGGTAGTGCCCACTCATCACTAGTTATGAGTACTGAGCACCTGAGCATGGTAGTGCCCGCTCATCACTAGTTACCAGTACTGAGCAACCGAGCATGGTAGTGCCCGCTCATCACTAGTTACCAGTACAGAGCACCCGAGCATGGTAGTGCCCGCTCATCACTAGTTACCAGTACTGAGCACCCGAGCATGGTAGTGCCTGCTCATCACTAGTTACCAGTACTAAGCACCTGAGCATAGTAGTGCCCGCTCATCACTAGTTACCAGTACTGAGCACTCGAGCATGGTAGTGCCCGCTCATCACTAGTTACAAGTACTGAGTACCTGAGCATGGTAGTGCCCACTCATCACTAGTTATGAGTACTGAGCACCTGAGCATGGTAGTGCCCGCTCATCACTACTTACAAGTACTGAGCACCTGAGCATGGTAGTGCCCGCTCATCAATAGTTACCAGTACTGAGCACCTGAGCATGGTAGTGTCCACTCATCACTAGTTACGAGTACTGAGCACTTAAGCATGGTAGTGTCCACTCATCACTAGTTACCAGTACTGAGCACCCGAGCATGGTAGTGCCCGCTCATCACTAGTTACGAGTACTGAGCACCCGAGCATGGTAGTGCCCGCTCATCACTAGTTACGAGTACTGAGCACCTGAGCATGGTAGTGCCCGCTCATCACTAGTTACCAGTACTGAGCACCTGAGCATGGTAGTGCCCACTCATCACTAGTTACCAGTACTGAGCACCCGAGCATGGTAGTGCTCACTCATCACTAGTTACAAGTACAGAGCACCCGAGCATGGTAGTGCCCGCTCATGACTAGTTACAAGTACCGAGCATGGTAGTGCCCGCTCATCACTAGTTATGAGTACTGAGCACCTGAGCATGGTAGTGCCCGCTCATCACTAGTTACCAGTACTGAGCACCCGAGCATGATAGTGCCCGCTCATCACTAGTTATGAGTACTGAGCACCTGAGCATGATAGTGCCCGCTCATCACTAGTTACGAGTACTGAGCACCTGAGCATGGTAGTGCCCGCTCATTACTAGTCATCAGTCTTAATGAATTGAGCACTGGAGTAAGATGTGCCGAATTTGTTAAGAGGCATGCAAGTTTGTTATTAATTTGGCGCACCTTTCACTGAGCTACTACAAGCAATGTATGCCAGCAAGGACCTGTGTACATGTCTTCATAGTTTACACCACTTGGTGGCTTACATTAAGATTAATTTGTCAGCTCAAGACAGCAAAAAAATCCAAAAGTTGTGCAACTTAAATTCTCAAATTTTTGGTGACATTTCAATCAGTATTACAGGAAACAACTGTCAAAAACAGCTTGATGATTAGCGGCTATATTTTATGATTTACATTTAGTTCCGCGCCTTTTTCTTGACTTACACGGTAACATTAAAGTGCACGTTATGGATCGATCATAATCCTATATTGTTCTCTTAGCTTTTCGGTACCATCCATATCATGTGATATTGGCAGCTTTTAAAATAAAGCTTTTTGCGCAGAGATTGCCTGGAAATTATTATCTAATTACATTGAGATAATGGAATTCTGCTCGGCTAGTAAGCATTTCTGCTGGCTCCAACGTGTTATATTTTTGTCCAGAATCATTCACACAGAGACCCGCAGTCCCCGCATTATTGCACTGAGAATCTACCACTGCCCCTCTGCAAACACCGCGCTCGCCACAAATTTGATTTCTTATAATTTATTCTGTTTTCTTTGTTTTTCCCTAAGGCAGAGAAATCTCTATGAATGCAAGACAGCAAATTTTCTTTATCATTTTGGTCGCAATTATATGCATCCGCTCTGTTCTTCTGGGGGAGGATGTATATATTCTGTACGTGCGCGGACATTATAGCTATTTTAAAGAATGGGGCCTGAGTTATTGGATTTAATCTTAGATTAGCTGCGTCTCATTCATAATTCTTTCTGACGACATCCAAAATTCAGAGAACAAAGACGACTATTAAGATTGTACAAATGTATTCTGCTGCAGTCACATATTAAATTATCTGCAATACCAAAAAAATGAAAATGATTATAGCTTTGCCTGATATTTTTTTCCCAAAATAGCGCCAACCTCTGCTGCTGGCCCCACAAGAGAGGGCTGATTTCTTAACAAAATAATCAAACCCTTATCCTTCAGTCCCAAACCCCTTATTATGTATATTTAATAGAACGATAGATTGTCCTGCCAATATCCTACCTCTGAGCACCTTACATCTGATACAACCCTGTGCCTCATCTGAATATTGCAACACTAGAGTAATGTGCCTTCATGAAGAGACCACAACCACAAAGTGCTGTACCTCCGTTAAATGGTGTACGCTAACATTAGAGGGTGAGTGTATAGTATCTGTAGTACCTGGCGTTACCCAGGATAGTAACTAAGTCTCTCTCTCTCTGTCTTTCTCCCACTCCCCCTCCCTTCTCCCTCTCTCCCACTCTACCGCACTACCTGTCTCCCACTCTCCCACTCGCCCTCTCTCCCACTCTCCCTCTCTCCCACTCTTCCTCTCTCCCACTCTTCTCTCTCCCATTCTCCCTTTCTCCCACTCCCTCTCTCTCCCTCTCTCCTCTCCCTCTCTCCCACTCTCCCTCTCTCCCATTCTCTCACTCTCCCTCTCTCCCTATCTCACTTTCACCCACTCTCCATCTCTCCCACTCTCCCTCTCTTCCTCTCTCCCGCTCTCCTCTCTCTCCCAATCTCCTTTCTCCCACTCCCCCTATCTCCCTTTCTCCCACTCCCCCTCTCTCCCACTTTCCCTCTCTCCCACTCTCCCTCTCTCCCACTCTCCCTCTCTCCCATTCTCTCACTCTCCCTCTCTCCCTATCTCACTTTCACCCACTCTCCCTCTCTCCCACTCTACCTCTCTCCCACTCTCTCTCTCTTCCTCTCTCCCTCTCTCCCTCTCTCCCGCTGTTCCTCTCTCCCGCTCTCCCTCTCTCCCACTCTCCCTCTCTCCCACTCTCCTCTCTCCCAATCTCCCTTTCTTCCACTCCCCCTATCTCCCTTTCTCCCACTCCCCCTCTCTCCCACTTTCCCTCTCTCCCACTCTCCCTCTCTCCCACTCTCCCTCTCTCCCACTCTCCCTCTCTCCCACTCTCCCTCTCTCCCTCTCTCCCACTCTCCCTCTCTCCACTCTTCCTCTCTCCCACTCTCCCTCTCTCCCACTCTCCCACTCGCCCTCTCTCCCACTCTCCCTCTCTCCCACTCTTCCTCTCTCCCACTCTTCCTCTCTCCCATTCTCCCTTTCTCCCACTCCCTCTCTCTCCCTCTCTCCTCTCCCTCTCTCCCACTCTCCCTCTCTCCCATTCTCTCACTCTCCCTCTCTCCCTATCTCACTTTCACCCACTCTCCATCTCTCCCACTCTCCCTCTCTTCCTCTCTCCCGCTCTCCCTCTCTCCCAATCTCCCTTTCTCCCACTCCCCCTATCTCCCTTTCTCCCACTCCCCCTCTCTCCCACTTTCCTCTCTCCCACTCTCCCTCTCTCCCACTCTCCCTCTCTCCCATTCTCTCACTCTCCCTCTCTCCCTATCTCACTTTCACCCACTCTCCCTCTCTCCCACTCTACCTCTCTCCCACTCTCTCTCTCTTCCTCTCTCCCTCTCTCCCTCTCTCCCGCTGTTCCTCTCTCCCGCTCTCCCTCTCTCCCACTCTCCCTCTCTCCCACTCTCCCTCTCTCCCAATCTCCCTTTCTTCCACTCCCCCTATCTCCCTTTCTCCCACTCCCCCTCTCTCCCACTTTCCCTCTCTCCCACTCTCCCTCTCTCCCACTCTCCCTCTCTCCCACTCTCCCTCTCTCCCACTCTCCCTCTCTCCCTCTCTCCCACTCTCCCTCTCTCCCACTCTTCCTCTCTCCCACTCTCCCTCTCTCCCACTCTCCCACTCGCCCTCTCTCCCACTCTCCCTCTCTCCCACTCTTCCTCTCTCCCACTCTCCCTCTCTCCCTCTCTCCCACTCTCCCTCTCTCCCTCTCTCCCACTCTCCCTCTCTCCCACTCTTCCTCTCTCCCACTCTCCCTCTCTCCCACTCTCCCACTCGCCCTCTCTCCCACTCTCCCTCTCTCCCACTCTTCCTCTCTCCCACTCTTCCTCTCTCCCATTCTCCCTTTCTCCCACTCCCTCTCTCTCCCTCTCTCCTCTCCCTCTCTCCCACTCTCCCTCTCTCCCTATCTCACTTTCACCCACTCTCCATCTCTCCCACTCTCCCTCTCTTCCTCTCTCCCGCTCTCCCTCTCTCCCAATCTCCCTTTCTCCCACTCCCCCTATCTCCCTTTCTCCCACTCCCCCTCTCTCCCACTTTCCCTCTCTCCCACTCTCCCTCTCTCCCACTCTCCCTCTCTCCCTTTCTCCCACTCCCCCTATCTCCCTTTCTCCCACTCCCCCTCTCTCCCACTTTCCCTCTCTCCCACTCTCCCTCTCTCCCACTCTACCTCTCTCCCACTCTCTCTCTCTTCCTCTCTCCCTCTCTCCCGCTGTTCCTCTCTCCCGCTCTCCCACTCTCCCTCTCTCCCAATCTCCCTTTCTCCCACTCCCCCTATCTCCCTTTCTCCCACTCCCCCTCTCTCCCACTTTCCCTCTCTCCCACTCTCCCTCTCTCCCACTCTCCCTCTCTCCCACTCTCCCTCTCTCCCTCTCTCCCTCTCTCCCAATCTCCCTTTCTCCCACTCCCCCTATCTCCCTTTCTCCCACTCCCCCTCTCTCCCACTTTCCCTCTCTCCCACTCTCCCTCTCTCCCAATCTCCCTTTCTCCCACTCCCCCTCTCTCCCGCTCTCCCTCTCTCCCACTCTCCCAATATCCCTTTCTCCCACTCCCCCTATCTCCCTTTCTCCCACTCCCCCTCTCTCCCACTTTCCCTCTCTCCCACTCTCCCTCTCTCCCACTCTCCCTCTCTCCCATTCTCTCACTCTCCCTCTCTCCCTATCTCACTTTCACCCACTCTCCCTCTCTCCCACTCTCCCTCTCTCCCATTCTCTCACTCTCCCTCTCTCCCTATCTCACTTTCACCCACTCTCCCTCTCTCCCACTCTCTCTCTCTTCCTCTCTCCCTCTCTCCCTCTCTCCCGCTGTTCCTCTCTCCCGCTCTCCCTCTCTCCCACTCTCCCTCTCTCCCAATCTCCCTTTCTCCCACTCCCCCTATCTCCCTTTCTCCCACTCCCCCTCTCTCCCACTTTCCCTCTCTCCCACTCTCCCACTCTCCCTCTCTCCCACTCTCCCTCTCTCCCACTCTCCCTCTCTCCCTCTCTCCCAATCTCCCTTTCTCCCACTCCCCCTATCTCCCTTTCTCCCACTCCCCCTCTCTCCCACTTTCCCTCTCTCCCACTCTCCCTCTCTCCCAATCTCCCTTTCTCCCACTCCCCCTCTCTCCCACTCTCCCTCTCTCCCACTCTCCCTCTCTCCCAATCTCCCTTTCTCCCACTCCCCCTATCTCCCTTTCTCCCACTCCCCCTCTCTCCCACTTTCCCTCTCTCCCACTCTCCCTCTCTCCCAATCTCCCTTTCTCCCACTCCCCCTCTCTCCCGCTCTCCCTCTCTCCCACTCTCCCACTCTCCCATTCTCCCTTTCTCCCACTCCCTCTCACTCCCACTCTCTTTCTCTCGCACTCACTCTCTCTCCCTCTCTCCCTCTCTCCCACTCTCCCTCTCTCCCATTCTCTCACTCTCCCTCTCTCCCTATCTCACTTTCACCCACTATCCCTCTCTCCCACTCTACCTCTCTCCCACTCTCCCACTCCCCCTCTCTCCCACTCCCCCTCTCCTGCTCGCCTCCCTCCCACTCTACTATTGTCTTGCTGAAATACACAAGGCCTTCACTGAAAAAGGCATTGTCTGAATGGAGCATATGCTCTAAAACCTTTATATAATGCATAGCATTATGATACGTTGCATGTGTAAGCTGCCCTTATCATAGGCACTAGAGATGAGTAGATCAGGCAAGATTCAAATTCGCCAAATTGCACAAATTATACCGGGAAATTTGATTTGCAGTCAAGTTAGGTGTTTCCTTTTATACTAGGCGGTGTCTCCAGATTCTAAACCATAGTAAACATGACATGCAAAAAAAAAAAAAAACAAACAACTAATTCCCAACTGTCTCTGGCACCACACTGCCTTCAGTATCCACTGCACACCCGTCTGATACGACCTCTTCTTTCCACATGCACATATTTTTCTTCACTCTAGAAGAGGGTTTCCAGCGCACTCAGACTTCAGAGGTGACAGTGCATCACAATGTTGTTAACTCGTGGCGCCATAATCTCTGAGGCATGGTCATGGCTGAAAGTCCTATTCCAAAGTGCAGACATGGGTGCATAACTGTGCAAAGAAAAGGTTCTTAGGACTAATGGAGGACAGCGGGCACCAGTGGCATTGGGGGTATCAGGACAAGGTGAGCAGTGAGGTGAGTTTTTTGGGATTTTTCAACCTTTTCCAGGACTTTGTCGGAGTTTAGTAAAGTTGCTGATGCCCACTATTTTCCTCTAATTCCTGCAGTAGAAAGGTTTTGTTCTTGTAGTCCTTTTATGAAGGGACAAATGTTTTAGTGGTTATTAGTAAAGAGCAAGCACTAAGATGCTTGAGTGCTTGGTACTTGAAACATGCAGGTTGGACTCTCAGATGGGCTCAAGTAAGGGAAGTCAATGGGGCACTCGAGGATTTTTCCTGAAGAATTTTCCGGAAAAATGTTCAAGTTTCCCATTAATGAGGCGGTTCACCCCTTTTCTTTACTAGCTACATCGATATTATGTTGAAAAACAAGGTTTCTCTTAAATACCTTGTGTTTCCAATAGTGAGTGTGAGCCGCACTATTATGGTCTGCTCACCCCATTCGTGTGAATCCGGGGCTTCGTGACCTCTGATAGCCTTCCATTATACTCGGTAATCAATTTGAGCCCGTCCGAGAGTCAAATTTTCTTGTTTCCAGTATTGATCACTCAAGCATCCAAGTGCTCAATCATCACTAATGGTGATCTATCCTTAGAATAGGTCAACAACATAAATTATGTAGAAGCTGTTCTGCAGTAGATACTGTAGTACTGGCCACTATATATTGAATAGAGCCTGCATAGTTGTGCCCCATTCCATGTGCTCACATCTGGCCTCCACCAGAGCTTATAACTGCAGAAACGTGCTGGAGTCCAGATGTTGGATACCACCAATCTGATATTGAAGACCTATCCTTAGAAGAGGTCAACAACATCAATTAGGCGGGAGCGTGCCTGCAGTAGATACCGTAGTAGTGGCCACTATATATTGAATCGAGCCTGTACAGTGGTGCCCCATTCCATGTGCTCACATCTGGCCTCTGACAAAGCTTAGAACTGCTGAAACATGCTGAAGTCCAGATTTTGGACCCCACCGATCTGATATTGATGACGGATCCTTAGAAGAGGTCAACATAAATTAGGTGGGAGCTTGCCTGCAGTAGATACCATAGTACTGGCCACTGTATATTGAATTGAGCATGTATAGTTGTGCTCCATTCCATGTGCTCACATATGGCCTCTGCCAGTGCTTAGAACTATGGTGGTCCAGGTCTCAGACCCCACCAATCTGATGTTGATGACCTATCCTTTGAAAAGGTCAACAACATCAATTAGGTGGGAGCTTGCCTGCAGTAGATATCATAGTACTGGTCACTATATATTGAATCGAGTCAACATTGTTGGTTATAAATGACTTAGTGACCAAATGTAGAACTGGTGGAGGAAGGTTGAACTAGATGGACCTAGGTCTTTTTTCAACCTTAGTAACTTTGTAACTATGTAACTATGTAATGGAGCCTCCACAGTTGTGCCCCATTCCATGTGCTCACATCTGGCCTCTGACAATGCTTAGAACTACTGAAAAATGCTAGAGTCCAGATGTTGGACCCCACAAATCTGATATTGATGACTTATCCTTAGAAGAGGTCAACAACATCAATTAGGTGGGAGCTTGCCTGCAGTATATATCATAGTACTGGCCACTGTATATTGAATCGAGTCTGCATAGTTGTGCTCCATTCCATGTGCTCACATCTGGTCTCCGCCAGAGCTTAGAACCGTGGATGTCCAGGTGTCAGACCCTACCAATCTGATATTGTAGACCTATCCTTAGAATAGATCATCAATATATTTTAACCTACGAAACATCCGAATTTGAGATCATTAATTCAATGGTCCAATATAGTTTCTTCCTCCTGTCTAATTTTCAAGCCAGGTGTAATATTAGAAAATACGTAAGTGTATAGAGGTTGTTGCAACATGTTGGTTCTCGCAAGTAATAATAATAGAGGTCAGACGTCTAGAATGTATTGCGACTCCACAAATAATTTACAAGATGAAATGTTTTCCACTGATGTTTTCTTCTATAAATATAGGTCATTTTTTGGGGGGAAGTTGAGTTTATTGTTCCAGGTGTTGATACAAATTACCAGCTAGATGCTGTGCAGGTAGCAGAAATAATAATCGCCTTGTATATCCGAGCTGTGTTGGCTTTTGGCATCAATCTAATTAAGTAACACAATACAATATTTTCTCGACATTTTTGACAAGCCAATAACCAACCTGTCACATGCAATGTATTAAAATAATTAACTTGTGCCAGATACTTTTTCTATATTTTCAAAATTTAGAATTCCAGATTTCAGGAAGGGTTCTCATAACTTAGCGTAGAGAAGTCCAAGTTGTAAACTCAACGGTACATACTGCAAGGCAAAGTTGTGGTTATGAGACATTCCTGTATTTTAGTTTTCACATTATATCAATTATATTTATTATTTTGGGTTCATATTAGGTTTCTTCTAAGAGTTGACCACCAAAGTAACTTTACGAGTATTCTCTAATTTTCGTACAAATTAGTGCTCTTCCAGAAGGATGCAAACATATTTCTACCGTATGGTGCAACCACAAGGTATATATGATGCCAAACACCGAGGTGTAATGATACACTGCTCAATTAGGTGTCGCCAGACAAACTAGTAAAGGATATCTGCAGGGGGTGCTCACTAGATGTCGCTGGACACACTAGGGAGGTAGTGAGGGATAGTTGAACAAGCCAGGAGTCCGAAGCAGGGAGATAACATCAGTGACGGAGAGAGAAAGACAAGCTGAAGTCTAAGTGAGAGCTGAGGGTGTGCAAACCAGAAAGTCACATTAAGAACCAGGAACAAATTGGAGTCGGAGTCAGGGGCCAAGCCGAGGTCGGGAAGCCAAGAGGACAAGTCAAGTACACGGGAGTGAGAGGAGCTGGGGTCAGGAAACTTAGCCAAAGGTCAGGGAGACAGGGAGTCAGGTCAGAGTAGGGGAGGAGACGGGATGAGGTATGAGGAAATAGGTAGTGGGACAAGATCAGGTCAGTCACTTACAGGACCCAGAGACATACATTACCGAACAAGAACTATCACTGGTGGCGTTCCGGGTGAAACAACTCCCAGATAAAGCAAAACAATCACCTGGAACGAGGCTTCAACAAACAGACCCCTCCCACACAACACAGGACTAGACCGGGAACCAGAGGAAAATATGAGGCCTAGCATAGGCTCTGCAGGATAACAGAGCACAGCTAACCAAAATCATGACAGTATAGATCTAAAAAAATCTTCCTTGCCTCTGAAGGAGAAGAAACTTACATACTTTTGCCAGGGAACATTGTATGTAAGACTTCTACACACACTAGTTCTCCACAAAGAAAATCTGCATTAACCAACATTTGTCATGGCAGGGAAGAGGGGCTATACCAGCAGTATAGAACAACACACAGGAAGGGGGAAGGAATGCCTTATAGTAAGGGAAAGGGGGAAGTGGTGACTCCTGACAACAACCTGCAGCTCACCCTCACTGCCCTCATGGACTCTCTGCAGGCTCCACACCTGTCAACAAGCTGGATACCTGGGGCCCTTTCTTCCCCTGGCAAATGGGCCCTAAGTAAGAATGGAGGGTATGAGCACTAAGTCAACACCACTAACACTAAAGGAAGACACAAGGGAAAAATACAGGGGAAACACAAATGTTATTGCTAAAGCCCTGGTAGAAAGCAAAAGACAAACACTTATCTGAGCAGCAGCAACCACAGAAGTCTCTGGAGCAACAGGAGACGACCTCTCCAGACCTCAGCAAGGAGCAAACTATAAACTGCACCCAAACTACCCCAGGGTGAGGTTAATAAAGGAAGTCTGAGGATAGCAACTGACAATTCTACGGGGTCATAGAGTCTGCCTGCTGCAGAAACATGAAGATATCAGATACAGGTGCTGCCAATCTCTGGGATCGTCTAGCACTCGCTGCCACTGGATTGTCAGCTGGCCGTGATACCTCCGTGACTGGTCAGGAAACATCCGTCACCACATTACACCAATATTTTCCTCTCAGACGTCGCATTCATAGAATTCAGCTGAGTATGGCCTCCTATTGGGAATGTTCCATGATAAAAAAGTAATAGACTTTCTTATAGCATGAAATAAACTATTTCACATGTACCACATAGCAGAGGAAGCTACCCTATAAGTCAATGCCCAACCTGCACACCGCAGCCAATTTCTTTTTTTTGTTTTTTTTTTATTTTTCCCTTCCCTTCTTCCAAAAGCCAGAACTTTTTTTATTTTTCCATCTACATTGTCACATGAGATTTTTTGCAGGAGGAGTTGTACTTTTGAATGACACCATTTATTTACCATGTAATGCCTTAGAAAGAGGGAAACATATTCAAGTGTGTGGAAATTGCAAAAAAGGTGGAATTTCGCAAAATTGCTTTATTTTTTATTTATTTATTTATTTTTAAATACACCATGTTCATTATAAACCTGACCTCGGATTATTTTATTTTATATAGTAATAGAGCAGATGTTTATGAAATATGTTTAATTTTTTAGTTTCTTTACTTTTAAAGGGGGGGCGATTGGAATGTGTATATATATATATACATATATATATATGTACTGCATATACTGTGTATATATATATATATATATATATATATATATAATTTATTATTTTTCATATTATTAAAAACATATTTTTCTTTTCACTTTTTACTGTATCTGTTACTCCCCTTAGAGGATTTGATCCTGTGATGATCTGATTGCTTGTACTATGCATAGCAGTGCTTTTTACTGATTTTTTTTTACTTTTTATTGTATTTGTTATTCCCCGTGGGGGATTTGATCCTGCGATTGTCTGATCACTTGTACTAACATAGCAGTGCATAAGCACTTTAAGGCTATGTGTCCACGCTGCGGAAAATGCGCGAATTTTGCTGCGGATTTCTCGCGGAAAAGCCGCGGATTTCCCAAAAATCTGCAGCTCAGGCACTTCCCAGCCATTTCTATGGCATTTTGGAAATGCTGTGCCCATGCTGCGGATTTTTCCGCAGCGGATTTCGTGCTGATTTTGATCCGGAAAAATCTGCAATATGTCAATTATTGTTGCGGATTTTCATCCGGATTTTGGCTTTAAAATTGAGGGAAAAAAAATCCGCATCAAATCCGCGGTAAATCCGCGGCAAATCTGCACCTTTGAAAAGGTGTGGATTTTGCGGGAAA